>NC_090822.1:115937659-116247265 GCF_000390325.3 Nicotiana tomentosiformis
TGTCATATATGCATATCAATGCAATGTATCTCAGAGATTGTACTCATGTACTCACACTCTGAGAGTACACAATCTCACTGTCTCGCATTCTCTCTCACTATGTTCAGCACACTCAATCACTCAGCGCTATATAATACCTGTTGTGGCGTGCATCCCGATCCCTGTTTATGACGACTGCGCTCACTAGGGGTATGTACAGACTCATGAGGGGCTCCTACAGCCCAAGCGCTATAAGCACGGACAACTCACGTGCTGCACGGACAACTCATATGCCATAATATCAATCCCTGGATCCGCACGGTCAACTCACGTGCTACGTGGATAACTCACGCGATATGGTATCAATACCTGGATTTGCACGGTCAACTCATGTGCTACGCGGACAACTCACGTGCTATGGTATCAATACCTGGATTCACACGAACAACTCACGTGCTACGCGAACAACTCACGCGCTATGGTATCAATACCTGGATCCGCACGGACAACTCACGTGCAATAGTATAATATATATAAAGCCAACATGGCATGCTGTGGCGTGCAGCCCGATCCCAAAAATATCCTCATAATCTGGCCCTCGGCCTCCCTCAGTCATCAATCTCTCCAGTCTCTCTCTCTCTCATGGGCTCACAATGTCATGAGAATAGTCCAAAGATGATGATATGATGTATCAATAAATAACAACAGAGACTGAGATATGATATGAAATGAAATGAATATGATTGAGTATGAATTTTCAATTTAAAATAACTATTTCACAACAGTAAGACCTCTATGGGTCCCAATAATACAGGCACATAGCCTCAATATGATTTTTAATATGCTTTTCAGTTCAATTTCTTTAACTCATAAAATCGCATGAAAAATGCCAAGTTCATTTAACTACAAAATTTCACAGAAAGCATTATGTCACAATTTCTATAGTGCACGCCCACACGCCCGTCACCTAGCATGTGCGTTACTTCCCAATAATTTACAGAATACATATATTCAGGGTTTATACCCTCAACTCCAAGATTAGAAGAGTTACTTACCTCGAACAAGCCGAATCCAATGTCGAGCAAGCTAAACAATGCTCCAGAAATCCCATTATGTGTGTATAAACTGCCGAACGGCTCGAATCTAGTCACAATTAATTTGATTCAGCCCACAAAATTTATAGGAATTAATTCCATATCAAAATACTAATATTTCCACAAAATCCGAAATTACGCCCCAAAAATCACCTGTGGGACCCACATCTCAAAATCCGACGAAACTCACAAAATACGATAACCCATCCAATTACAAGTTCAACCATACTAATTTCACTCAAATCCGACTCCAAATCGGTATTCAAACTTGAAATATTCGTTCTATGACATTATAGAAATTTCCTTCTATTTCTCTTGAAGATTCAATAATCTTACACCAGAAATGAAGACTAATTCATGGAATATAATCACAAGAGAGTTAAGAACACTTACCCCAAGTTGTGTGGAAAATTTCCTCTCCAAAATCGCCCAACCCGAGCTCCAAAATCCAAAAATGGGTGAAAATGTTGAACCCTCGAATTTAAGGTTCTGCCCCAGCGATTTCCGCATCTGCGGACAATATTTGTGCATCCGCTTGTGCGAGCAAAACGTCGTATTTGTGGACTCCACTCGCCTGCCCATTATGCGCATCTACGAGGAAACCATTGCATTTGTGAGGCCGCATTTGTGGGAAAGACATCGCAGATGCGAAACTCCTCAGCTTCCAGCCATCTCGCTTCCGCACGCAATCTTCCGCATCTGCGTTCACGCTGGAGCGGAATTTCCCTTGCCCCTGCGACCAATGCCTCACAGTCCCTACCCGCATCAGCGCTTTCCAGGCTCGCTTATGCGAGCTCGCACCTGCGATGGAATTTCCGCAGGTGCGATTGCATCAGATGGCAGAAACTTCAGATTTTTTTTCTCCTAAGTCCGAATTGATTCGTTAGCCATCTGAAACTCGCCTGAGCCCCTCGGGACCCCGTCCGAACATGCCAACAAGTCATATATCAAAATACCAACTTAGTCAAACCTTCAAATCACTCAAAACAACATCAAATCATCAAATTAACCTCGGATTCAAGCCTAAGAACTTCTAAATTTTCAAATTCGGCAACCGATGCCGAAACCAACCAAACCACGTCCGAATGAACTCAAATTTTGCACACACATCACAAATGACACTACAAACCTACTCCAATTTCCGGAATTCCATTCCGACCCCGATATCAAATTTTCCACAGCCGATTGAAATCGCCAAATTTTTAATTTCGCCAATTCAAGCCTAATTCTACTACGGACCTCCAAATCACATTCCGGATGCACTCCTAAGTCCAAAATCACCTAACGGAGCTAACAGAACCATCAGAATTCAAATCCGAGATCGTTTACACATAAGTCTGCATCCGGTCACTATTTTAACTTAAGCTTTAAACCTTGGAACTAAGTGTTCCAATTCTTTCAAAAACCTCACTGGACCAGAACCAATTACCCCGGCAATTCACACAACAACTGTAAAGTACAATTTGAGAAGTAAATGGGGAAACAGGGCTATAATACTCAAAACGATCGGCCGGGTCGTTACATTCTCCCCCCTTAAACATATGTTCGTCCTCGAACGTGCCAAGAGTTGTTTCCAAGCCATCAAATCACCGTTCCATCTTACCACACACGTACCCGGGGGTGAAACCACGTCACCCTATCCCCCATAAGGCTTGACTACACAATGCAACTGAAAATCATTAATTTAACCTTAGCCCATAAACCTTGGAATTCAATTCCCACCCTTCAAAATTTCTTTCAAGACACATATCGTACATTTACACACCGTATAAGTCCGAACAAGTTGCATCGAGCTATAACTATAGCCACGGATATGATCAACCATCATATTACACAACTCGCATGCTCGTAGCACCATTCTTGATCATAGTGACTACTCCAAAACTAACAATATACTAGTATACCTCAGACCAAAATTAAAATTTAACACCTAACCATGATATCAAATTATCAATAGCAGACTCCCCCACTTGGCTCAAAGCCATAGATTAAAACACTCCATAATTCACAATACCCATACTCTATTACTGTCATAATATCATAGTCAGTTCAACGAAACTTCTTTTCCAACTCATGCAACGCCAACCATAAAAATACCTCATTCAGTTGCTAAGCTCGCATTTATTCTCTTGACAATCAAGTCAACCTTCTCAGCCAGATTCAAATTCAAATCTCCACAACTATGCCCCGTAGTAGAAAAGAAACTCTCTAACTCAAGTCATAAGGAATACACCTACGTAGATTACTCCGCAGGGGATAACCCACCTGCTTAAACTTAAATTAGTATCTTGTTATACCCTTTAGCAGTCACAATTTCTACACAATCATTAAATCTTTCCAAGTCCAAACTTATTAACAAGAAATGAGAATTTGGTTTGTCCCAAAATTTAACAATGTGAAAGATCCTTCAAAACATTCGTTACTCAAGACTGTTCGTCACATCAAATCGAAAATCAAGCACCCAATGGCCTTTCCTTTACATTTTAAGGAAACACTTCTCATCATATTCCAATCGTCTTAACACATCCCGCGGTCACATCATACCTATCACACTGCCATTCCACCACTCATCAAGCTACAAATTCCACTCGTAGGGACATTACCGGACATACGAGTCCAAATGTACAAGTTCTCACAACAGAAACTACCGAGCTTAAGCTACAGTCTAAACTTGGCCTCAAGTCCTCCAGTCTGGCCCATCACCAAAGCACATAGTACACATCTCGAACCTCGTCCATAGAATCACAAGCCGGCGATGCACAGCTGATACTGAGCGCTCATGTGCACATACGAATACGTGGAAGGAATTTAAAGAGTTATGTCTTAAGCTGAATCAATATTGCACAATAAGGAAAGAAAGATGGGAAGTATATATACTAAATGCCCTGTAGCCTCTCGAAGATAAGTATGGACGTTATCATACCGATCTGCAAGACTCTACTAGATACTTGCTCATGATTTGTAGAAACTATGAACCTAGTGCTCTGATACCACCTTGTCACGACCCAAAATCTCACTAGTCGTGATGGCACCTAACCCAACCCGTTAGGTAAGCCAATTTCCAACTATCCAATTCCAATAAAATTAATTAAAAGAAAATATCTAAAACCAATACATCTCCCCAAGAACTGGTAGTACAAATTATGAGCTTCTAAGAATAGAGTATATAAAGCGGATTTGAAATTAATACATAGTCTGTTTGAATAATACATAAACAGAGCTTTTATAAATCTAAGGCTACCCTAAACAAGAGGCAGCTACAACAGGAACGCAGGTACATCTTTAGATCCCGCAACCATCGAGCACAGAAACAACGGCAACCAATATCTGCACGTAATGTGCAGAAGTGTAGTATCAGTACAACCGACCCCATGTACTGAGTAAGTAACAAACCTAATCGTAGGTTGAAAGCAGTGATGAGCTTCTACCAAGGTCGGGTCCAAAATCACTAGTCCACAATAGTCCATACACCATAAAGCAAATAATACCAGAATAAACACATAGATAAAATGCTCAGCCAAATCATGATTTCAAAAATAATAGTTCTTCCTTTCAAATACATCAGTGAAAACCTAAATCGTTTGTCGAAGTTGCCAAAAATATGAATAATTTGAGAACAGTAATTTTTTCCAAAAATCATTTCAATAATAAACAATATGTTTCATTTTCCTTCCGGATAACCCGTGTAAAACAAATGCATCACTATGCCCATCTGTCAACATGCGTGAGAAATCATGATTAATGTGATACCGTACAGCATGAGGAAAACCACATCTCTATGCATATATGTCATATGTGCATATCAATGCAATGTATCTCAGAGATTGTACTCATGTACTCACACTCTCAGAGTACACAATCTCACTATCTCGCATTCTCTCTCACTATGTTCAGCACACTCAATCACTCAGCGCTACATAATACATGTTGCGGCATGCAGCCCTATCCCTGTTTATAGTGGACTGCGCTTACTGGGGGTGTGTACAGACTCATGAGGGGCTCCTACAGCCCAAGCGCTATAAGCACGGACAACTCACATGCCATAATATCATTTCCTGGATCCGCACGGTCAACTCACGTGCTACGCGGACAATGCACGCGCTATGGTATCAATACCTGGATCTGCACGGTCAACTCATGTGCTACGCGGACAACTCACGCGCTATGGTATCAATACCTGGATCTGCACGGACAACTCACGTGCTACGCGAACAACTCACGCGCTATGGTATCAATACCTGAATCCACACGGACAACTCACGTGCAATGGTATAATATATATAAAGCCAACATGGCCTGTTGCGGCATGCAACCCGATCCTAAAAATATCTCACAATCAGGCCCTCGGCCTCCCTTAGTCATCATCTAGTATCTCTCTCTCATGGGCTCACAATGTCATGAGAATAGTCCAAAGATAATGATATAATGTATCAATAAATAACAACAGAGACTGAGATATGATATGCAATGAAATGAATATGACTGAGTATGAATTTTCAATTTAAAATAACTATTTCACAACAGTAAGACCTCTGTGGGTCCCAATAATACAGGCACATAGCCTCAACATGATTTTTAATATGCTTTGCAGCTCAATTTCTTTAACTCATAAAATCGCATGAAAAATGCCAAGTTCATTTAACTACAAAATTTCACAGAAACCATTATGTCACAATTTCTATAGTGCACGCACACACGCCCGTCACCTAACATGTGCGTTACTTCCCAATAATTTACAGAATACATATATTCAGGGTTTATACCCTCAACTCCAAGATTAGAAGAGTTACTTACCTCGAACAAGCCGAATCCAATGTCGAGCAAGCTAAACAATGCTCCAAAAATCCCATTATGTGTGTATAAACTGCCGAACGGCTCGAATCTAGTCATAATTAATTTGATTCAGCCCACAAAATTTATAGAAATTAATTCCATATCAAAATACTAATATTTCCACAAAATCTGAAATTACGCCCCAAAAATCACATGTGGGGCCCACATCTCGAAATCCGACGAAACTCACAAAATACGATAACCCATACAATTACAAGTTCAACCATACTAATTTCACTCAAATCCGACTCAAAATTGATATTCGAACTTGAAAAATTCGTTTTGTGACATTACAGAAATTTCCTTCTATTTCTCTTGAAGATTCAATAATCTTACACCAAAAATGAAGATTAATTCATGGAATATAATCACAAGGGATTTAAGAAAACTTATCCCAAGTTGTGTGGAAAATTTCCTCTCCAAAATCGCCCAACCCGAGCTCCAAAATCCGATAATGGGTGAAAATGTTGAACCCTCGAATTTAAGGTTCTGCCCTAGCAATTTCTGCTTCTGCGGACAATATTTGCGCACCTGCACATCCGCTTGTGCGAGCAAAACATCGCATTTTCGAACTCCACTCACCTGCCCAGTTTGCGCATCTATGAGGAAACCGTCGCATTTGCGAGGCCGCATCTGCGGGAAAGACATCGCAGATGCGAAATTCCTCAGCTTCCAGCCATCTCTCTTCTGCGCGCAATCTTACGCATCTGCGCTCACGCAGGTGCAGAATTTCCCGTGCACCTGCGACCAATGCCTCAGAGTCCCTTCCCGCATTTGCGCTTGCCAGGCTCGCTTCTGCAAGCTCGCACCTGTGATGGAATTTTCGCAGGTGCGATTGCATCAGATGGCAGAAACTTCAACTTTGTTTTTCTCCTAAGTCTGAATTGATCCGTTAGCCATCCGAAACTCGCCCGAGCCCCTCGGGACCCCGTCCGAACATACCAACAAGTCATATATCAACATACCAACTTAGTCGAACCTTTGAATCACTCAAAACAACATCAAATCATCAAATTACCCTCGGATTCAAGCCTAAGAACTTCTAAATTTTCAAATTCGACAACCGATGCCGAAACCAACCAAACCACGCCTGAATGACCTCAAATTTTGCACACACATCACAAATGACACTATGAACCTACTCCAACATCCGGAATTCCATTCCGATCCCGATATCAAATTTTCCACTTCTGACCAAAATCGCCAAATTTCCAATTTCGCCAGTTTAAGCCTAATTCTACCACGGACTTCCAAATCACATTCCGAATACACTCCTAATTCCAAAATCACCTAACGGAGCTAACGGAACCATCAGAATTTAAATCCAAAATCGCTTACACATAAGTCCGCATCCGATCACTATTTTAACTTAAGCTTTAAACCTTGAAACTAAGTATTCCAATTCCTTCAAAAACCTCACTGGACCCGAACCAATTACCCCGACAATTTACACAACAACTATAAAGTACACTTTGAGAAGTAAATGGGAAAACGGGGTTGTAATACTCAAAACGACCGGCCGGGTCATTACATTTTAAAGAGATGAAAAACGTGGGATTAGAGAGAGAATGTGTTAGTTCTTCATCTTGGAATGGATTTCTAGAGAGAAGGAGGAGCTCTTCCACCATGGATACACTTCAAGGTAAGTTATTTTGGTAAAAGGATGATTATATAACATCATTTAGTGATAACACTAACATTATTATGGATCAAATCCATAGGAAATGGGTTGAATCTTCAAGAACATCAAAAAGAGGAAAAGTTAGATTCTTCCACCAAGAGGTAATCCCTTCATTTGAGCTTCATATATATGTCATATTGGAGTATGGGTAGCATATTTATGAGTTTTATTTGAAGTTGTAATGGGATATTGTATGAACCCTAAGGGAGGGTCTTGAAAATGATATTTTGGGTAAAGAAAAAAATGAATAGTGATGAATTGATATAAAAGGAATTGTTTTGAATTTTTAATGATTCCAATAGACTTGATAATTTAATTGATGAACGAATTGAATAGGGAATCACCATTTGGACAAGATACAACATTAGTTCTTTAAATGGGTGTTCTTAAACATATGGTTTTGTTAGAGAAGACAATGAATAGTGACTTAATGATGTTGGGTAATTAACATAGTATTATTAATCGCACACGCTAAGTGACGGGTGTGTGGGCGTGTGGGCGTGCACCGTAGAAATTATAACTTAATTTATTCTATGGAGTTTCATAATTAAATAAATGTCATTATACATAAATCCTCCGCGTGTTAGAGAAATTGAGCTGAGACTCATATTGAAGATCATGTTCAGGCTACGTGCCGATATTTTTGGGACTCACATGGGTCGTGTTGCTGTAGAATTATTTATTTATATTGTAATTGTGTACCCAGTCACATCCATCACTTGCATATCATATCTCAGTCTCTGTTGTCATTTATTGATACATCATATCATCATGACGAGTTAATTTTCATGTCATTGAGAGCCTGAGAGACTGGAGATTTTGAGTGATATTTATGGGATCGGGTTGCACGCCGCAGCATATTTTATTTATTTATGCATGGATCTGGCTTATTATAGCGCTTGGGCTGAAGGAGCCCCTCCAGAGTTTGCACCCCTCACAGTGAGCACAGTTTATTTATATTAGGGATGGAGTTCCCTAGGCATGAAGTTGCCTTATTTATTTATATTTGGGATGGAGTTCCGTAGGTATGGAGTTGCCTTATTTTACTTATACTTGGGATGGAGTTCCCTAGGCTAGATTGGCCTTGTACAGTACTGAGTGACTGATTGTCAGTTGATACATATATATCTGGGATGGAGTTTCCTCGGCTGGATTGGCCATATACAGTACTGAGTGATTGAGTATTCTGAGAGTGTGAGTACACGAGGTTTCCATTGTGGTACATCACATACAACATATATTTTGGCATATAGATATAGAGATGTCATATTCCTCATATCATGTAGAATTTATCTATTTTACTTGTACTGAGTTTAACTATTGAACTAGAAAGCATGCCTATATTTCTGTACTAGACTATACGTGTTTAGCTCGTCACTACTTTCAGCCCAAAGGTTAGTCTTGTTACTTATTGAGTTGGTTGTATTCATACTACACTCTGCACCTCGTGTGCAGATCCAGGTACTTCCGGATATGGCGGTTGCCAGATTTGAGGAATTATCTGTTGGAGACTATCAAGGTAGTTGTTTGGCGTCCGCAAACCTTGACTCTCTTTCCTTTCTGTTATGTATTGTTTTATATTTTCAGACAGTGTTCTTATCAGTCAGACTATGTTACTATTTAGATGCTCATGTACTCAGTGACACCGGGTTTTGGGAGTGTTTTATATTAGTATTTGTGAGATTTTTTATTGAATGTAAACATTATGTTTTCAAACTTAAGAGAAATTGTGGTTTATTGAGATTGTCGGCTTATCTAGTATTGAGATAGGCGCCATCACGACAAGTGAATTTTGGGTCGTTACAGTAATAAACACTTCCCATCTTTCCAAGACTTGTGATCGAGCAAATATATCTCGATGCCTCCTCACATCGACCCTGCACCGAAGAGGGCTTCTCAACCTTGAAGTCGTCAGTGACCGAACGACCCCCGGGAATGAACATATTCAAGGAAGGTTCAGGAGTCAGTTCATCGATAACCATGTTAGCAGCGGACCTCCCAAGATCGACCACATCGGAAGTGGTTTCGTTAATTTTGGCAGTCAGTTGAGAGGTAAAAGCGGCCTTTTGAGGGACAGATTTGGAGGTTTTGGCCATTGTTACTGGGAAAAACTTGAAAAAGATAGAGAAAGGGTGAAAGTTGACAGCTCAGATGTGTTAGCTTGAGTAGAAGATGAGTTAAAATTCTGCAACGTACTCAGAAGTCTTGAGTAACTGGGGTATAAATGCTAGAGTATAAAAAAGGATAATGAAATCCTGAAGACTCGAGGGTAGAAGTTTGGGCATAAAGTGAAAAATGAACGAAAGAGAGGATATTTATAGGGTTCCCATGATGTTTCGCGTCCAGGGGCAGCCAACTGACAGCTGACACGCATTTGAAGTCATAATGACACGACTGACGGGACGTTTTGGTTTCTTTGTTGTTTTGTGTCGCAGCGTGTTGAAGAAGAGATCGAGAAACTCATATCGTTCCTCGTCGTTTCCGCAAAACTTACTCTCCGAGAAACGAGGGGACTATCTGTATACGGGTGAAACCATACCTATAAGCCGGCCCGATTCCCGATAAAATAAATCGAGTAAAGGACGTGATGGCAAGGAAACCGGAATCGAGGTAAGGGACTCATCGAGTCAGGCATCGGGGGAATGCCCCCCCCCCCCCCCGAGTATATCGAGGCCATGACCCCGGGATCGGTCCAAATCCCAAGAGACTTCGGAAAGCATTATTGAGCATTCGAACTCGATTAACGGAAGGTCGTAATATCCGCGACCAACTGGGTATCACGGCACATATCTCGGCACGTACCGGCTGAATCCAATAATCAGTTAAATGGGAGATTTTTTTACCTTTTATAGAATTGTACTTACGTTAAACTCCCCTACTATATAAAGAGGAGTCTGATTATTCATTAAGCACATTGTAACGCGCATCCCAAAGGAATACACTATTATTTTCACTGTTATTCATAACTCTTCTTCTTGTTCATTAGTATTGGCCATTGTGAGCTCGGATCGAGGGTGAATATTTCACTAAGGTTGAAATCATCCTCCTCGCGTGGTTTGAATTTACTATATCTTTATTTGTTCAATCTAACTCAATTAATCATTTTGTATCAAATTATTCTGCGTATCATTAAAATCACTTATAAATTTAGTTGTTATCCGATTTTGAGGATAAACAAAATGTGTTTTGGGTTGTCGTTAAGAGTAATTTAAAGATCATTGAACTGTTACTATCTTGGCTATCATATTCAAGTTCTCCAATTTTATTTTTGCTATTTTTCCTTATTCGCTGTATACGTTAACTGCTATTGAATTATGCAAATGAATTGACAAGGAGAATTGTCTAATTTCTTAATTAGAAATATGTGCACTTACGTACTGATCACTCAAAAGATTTTCTAAGTTAGAAAATATATAGTTTAATCATTTTCTCAAAATATTATGGATTATGCAATTACTCATGAATATAAATTTGTACATTGACGGTATATTCCCTTTTTCTTTTCGATTTTACATTAATAGGTATAGCAAAGGATATCTCATTCAACTTTCACACTTCTTGGCCTAATACCAAAATGATATACATTAAAACAATAAAGAATTTCAAAGTTCCCGAAAGTCCTTTCGTCGTCCCATAATTTTCTCTTGTTCCTTCTTTTTCTTTTGCTAGACTTTTCTAGTTAGTAGTTAGTAGTCGTTGCTTTCAAACCATAGGCGGATTTAGAATTTTCGGAGCATGAGATCTTCATTAAAAAAAAAGAGCAAGAGAGTATTTAGTGGGAATTGATTCTTCTTCCCTTGAGTAAATAACTCAATATTTAACCAAGTGCGCCATTGGATCTCGTTAGAACATGGGCGCCAACAAATAATATTAAATTAATTCTGAAAAATATGTACATACAATCCTTAGTTTGATGGAAAGACAATGGATTCACGTGTCTGTAACGACCCGACTTAACATGTGTGGTCGAATTTGATTTTCGGATGATTTGGGTTCAAATTGGAAGAACAATTATTATTTAAGAAGCTTAAAAGAAAAGAGTTGACCGGAGAGTTGACTTTTGAGCAAACGACTCCGAAATAGAGTTTTGATGATTTCAGTAGTTCCGTATGGTGGTTTTGGATTTAGGAATGTGTCCGAAAAATTATTTAGAAGCATGTAGCTAAATTTGGCTTGAAATGACTAAAATAGAAATTTAAGTTTGAAAGTTTAACCTGGGAGTTGACTTTTTGATATTGGGGCCGGAATTTGATTCTGAAAATTGGAATACCTACATTATGTCATTTATGACTTGTGTGCAAAATTTGAAGTAAAACATAGAAGTTGAAAGATTCGAAAACTCATAATTCGATTCGAGGCACGATTTGTAATTTTGACATTGTTTGATGTGATTTGAAGCCTCCACTAAGTTTGTATTGTATTTTGGGATGGGTTGGTATATTTGGTTGAGGTTCTGAGAGGCTTGAGTGTATTTTTGGATCATTAGTTGAGAGATTAGTAAAGTTAAGAAATTTAGGAGTTTGGCCATGGTCAATATTAGGTCAAGACGAGCTCTTTTCAGTTTTTTGAGTGCGCGAGCATGTCCGTAGCGTGTTTTATGATTGAAATTCATATATGATTTGTGTCCGGGAGGTTCCGGATGAATTTTGGCCTTTTGGGGTGAGTTTTAAGCGATGTCCGGGCATTTCGTCACTCTAATGTTATTCCGGAACTTTTGAAAAAGTGCGGACCACAGAGGTAAAGTGCGGACCGCATAATTTTGAGTGCGGCCGCACTTCATAGGAAAAGTGTGAACCGCAGAGGACAAGTACGGACCGCACAATTTTGTGTGCGGCCACACTCCAGAGGAAAAGTGCGGACCGCACAATTTTGTGTGCGACCGCACATTAGAGGTTCTGCAGGTTCCTTCAGAGGCTTATATATTTTAATCCACAACGAATTTGGAGATGATTTAAAAATTAAAGTTGTATCCCTTTGAATCTAGTTTCCAGAAAGGTATAGCACGAATCATTTGGACATTTGTAGAGACAGTTATGGTCAATTCACTGAAACCTGGTAGTCAGAGTTTCAAAAGTGCGGCCGCACAATTTTGAGTGTGACCGCAGCACCTGGGATTGTGCGACCGCACAAGAAAATATGCAGTTAGCACAATGGGGATCAGATTTTGTACTATATGAACGAGAGTTTCATCTTATTTTTAATTTTTGGACTTTAGGAGCTCGGTTTGTGACGAATTTTCAAGGGATTTTCAAAGAATTCATCGGGGTAAGTGATTCTAACTCGATTTTGGATATATTACACGAATCCATTGTTATCTTCATCATTTAATCAGTGAATTGAGTTGGAAATTTGGAAAAAAGTTGTAAAACCTTTCAAAAACGAAAAAATATAGATTTGAAGGACGATTCGTTATCGGAATTTGATAAAATTGGTATGGTTGGACTCGTACCTGAATGGGTATTCAGATTTCATAAAACTTCTGGCGGGTTCCGAGAGACGGGCCCTGCATTGACTTTGCTTGACTTTTTAATGCAAAATTTTAAGTTGACGCTTTTTATCTGAAATTTTTCCGATGAAGTTTAATGGAGATATATAATTAATTTGGTTAGATTTGAGCTGTCCGGAGGTCAATTCAAGCAAGAAGGCGATTTTAGAATATCGGCCTAATTTCAAAAAGGTAAGTATCTTGCCTAACCTTGAGTGGGAAAATTACCCCTTAAGCATTGAGTTGTATGTGTCATTTGTGTAATGTGAAAGCCGTGTACGAGAGGTGACGAGTACGTACGTGGTTTATATGTGTAATTATTATTGGTTGAAACTTGTAGATGCCCTTATATATTAGATTAGAAATTGTTGGAACTTAGTAATCCTTGAATTGTCATGCCCCATTCCTTGTTTGTCAAATTTGTATTTTATATGATAATTAGGTGTTATTGTCACTTGTATTTTTATGTGAATTTTGTGTGTGGTTGATTTGATAATTTTCTTGGAATTAAATTCATTATGGAATTCTAATTTGCAACTAATTATTAAATAAGCTTAAAAGAGGCATTAATATATTTATCAAAATTTTGGATTAAAGAAAGCATTGTCCTATGTTGAATTACTTTTCCATCTCTGTTGTTGTTTTGAGGTTTTATATATATTGGGCTATTTGTTGAGAAATTTATTGATTTTGCTATATCTTTGGAATTGGTTGTGGTCATTGGGCAAATTGTAATATGAATTGTTATTTGTATTGTCGCTTAAACACTCTCCTTGATGTTATTTATGCTTCATACCTTGCTTGTTAATGATATACATGTGCTTGATAAGGAAGAGTGTAAAGCACGAATGGTGATGCCGTACCATTTGATTTATACTATCATGTGATGGAGAGTGTAAAGCACGAAGGGTGATGCCGTGCCATTGAGAGTGTAAAGCACGAAGGGTGATGCCGTGCCATTGAGAGTGTAAAGCACGAAGGGTAATGTCGTGCTATTATTTTTATATTATTATATGTTCATAGCACGAAGGGTATTTCTGTGCAGGCGAGGATAAGAGACATACGTTATATTGTGATATCTTTTCGTTGTGTATTTATTCAGGACTTTATCTTGAGATGTTATTGAGCACCTAGGTTTTCTATATGACTTGTAGTCGTTGTTGCTTACTGTGTGCCACCCACTTTATTTCTTTTATTGTTATTGACTTTTCTCCCACCTAGTTGGTAATATTATATGTATGCACGGTGAGAAAGAGATAAATGCACGAAGGGTGTTGCCGTACAATTGATTTGATCTATGTTGAAATTGGGAGCCTGTGGCTATTGCCAGATGGATTATGTTATATGGGATCGGATTGCACGCCGCAACAGGTATGATCAATGTTATATGGGATCAGGTTGCATGCCGCAACAGATATGAAATGTGGGCACGAAGTACCGGGGAAAATATGATAGTGGGCTGAGACCCGTATTTTATGATTATGAGATGAGATGTCACAAGATGACTTTTATTCGAAGGATATTATTTGAAAGAGTTATATTCGAAAGACATTTATTTGAAAGATTTTTATTTTAAGGATATTATTTAAAAGAGTTATATTCGAAAGACATTTATTTGAAAGACTTTTATTTGAAGGATATTATTTGAAAGAATTATATTCGAAAGACATTTATTTAAAAGAATTATATTTGAAGGATATTATTTGAAAGAATTATATTTGAAGGATATTTAATTGAAAGAAATATGTTCGAAATATATTTATTGGAAAGGATTATATTCTAGAGATTTCTATTGAAAAACTTATAGATGAAAGATGTATATTTTGAAGGACTTGATTATTGGTTGTACTTGTGTTCATTACCTGTTTGAGCAATATTAATGGTGTTCTTGTTGCCTTATTGTGTATATCACCGGTTGATTAGTGTTGCCATCATTGTTATTTTTTTATTTTTTTTTTATGTACTATATTGCATAGGTTATTAGACTAGTGAGAGTCTTGACTGTACCTCGTCACTACTCCACTAAGGCTAGTCTTGATACTTACTGGGTACCGACTGTGGTGTACTCATACTACACTTTTGCACATCTTTTTGTGTAGAGCCAGGTACTTCTTACCAGCCCAGATATCAGTGAGCCGCCGGTGTATGGAGATTTCGAGGTATATCTGCCAACGTCCGCAGACTCCGGAGTCCCCTTCTATCTTATTATGTTGTCTTTCCTATTCACATTAGACTCTGATGTATGAAGATATTCCATGTATCCAGTTAAAGTTCGTGACTCAATATTACCAGTCTTGGGAGGTTGTTTGTTGAATATTCCACTGTTAGTGTTGACACTTGTATTAAAAAAATAATGACTTTAATTATTATTATAATCGGCTTACCTAGTCTTAGAGACTAGGAGCCATCACGACGCCTGTGATTGGATTTTAGGTCGTGACAGTGTCCTATAATTTGGGCCTAAATCTGCCCCGGTTCGAAACGACTATATCGATGTCTTTGAAATTTGAAGGGAAAAGGGCCAAATACTAATTTTGAATATTGTCTATATTTAACCTCTGTTATACTATCCGGCTAAATTTATCACTTCTGTCATACTATCCGGTCAAATTTAGCCCTACCATCAGCAAACTTTTAAAAATTATCGGATAGTATAATGGTAGGGGTAAATTTGGCCGGATAGTGTAACGGAAGTTAAATATAGACAATATACGAAAGTAGAGAGGTATATTTGACCCTCTTCCCAAATTTGAATAATGTCATTAGAAAATAATTTTTTTTTAAAAAGGAATTAAATAAAACCCACATGAAATAACTTTGATGGTAAGTTATATTTCTTGTTTGAGCTAGTGTTGATAGTTTCAACAAATAAATCTGTGTTTAAATACTAAAAAGTGGTCTGAAAACTAAAACTAATTAAGTTTGAGTGGAGAAATTCCTCATAAATGGAAACAATTAAAATGGTTATTGCATTTTTCTCCTGATATAAAATAAAAACCAAGGATGAAGAGGAGATCAAGAAAGATCTTAGATGAAAATGAGGGTTAAAAAGACTAAAAAATTCTCTCTCTAGAATGATGTTTCCTCTCGGTGAAATCGAAAGCTGGAGAGGGAGAGAAATAAGGGCAAGGCACTGTCACAAATGGTGGAAAGCAAATTGTACCACAATCAGCAGATGCGAAGAAAACACGGAGCATCAATGTACTTCAAGGAATCGTACCGCTAGAATTGTCGCAAGTAGATATGGATCACACACCAGCTCGTTGTAATTCGGTGAGCAGAGATGAGAATTGCATAGCGCAGAGTAGCAGGAAAAGATCATGGGCAGATATGGTAGAAGAAGGGGCGGTGGAGGGAGTAGGGTTGGGGAAATCACAACATGCCATGAATTCATGGAGTAAAGTAGTAGGGTCAATACCTACGACTGAGGGATTCGATTTATGCAGTGAGTAAGTGGCCAGTCAAAATGTCAAAATTACAATTTATGATATCAAGGATGAAGTTGAGAATTGGAGATCAACAGTGATTTGCAACGTGATGGGTTCTAACCCTCCATTGTCAGTAAGGGATAGGTATTTTCGAAAAATTTGGGGAAATAGGGGAATTGATAAAGTGGCACTCGTTAACAAGGGGTGTTCCTTGTGCGATTTCAGTCTTAAGAAAGTAAAACCAAAAGTGTTGAAGAAGGAGTCTAGATGTATTATAAAAAGCCAGTTGTTATTAAACCATGAAAACAGGACATTGAAATGAAAAAGGATACTATTGACAGAATTCCTATATGGATTGGGCTCATGGGATTGGATATCATGTATTGGGTAAAGAGTGCTCTCACGAAAATTGCAGGCATGGTGGGTAAGCCATTGAAGGCAGATAGAGCTATATCGCAGAAAGAGCGACTTACATTTGCTAGAATACTTGTGGAGGTGTCAATTAACCAGCAATATCCATCAAAAGTCATGTTTGAAAATGAATATGGAAAGATTATAGAGTAAAGGGTTGTTTATGAGTGGAATCCAGTGCGTTGTGCCACATGTAACAACTTTGGGCATGAGCAACTAGAATGCCAGAAAAACATGAGGAGGGAGGAGGCTAAGGAACAACAAGGCCAAAATAAAATACATAATGATCAACAAAAAGCAGATAAGGGTGGGCAGGAAAGACCTAAGAACACTACTGGAACTGTAGGGAATGAAGGAGGGAGGACAAAGGAAGTCACGCAAGAGATACAACAAAAGAAGAATGGACCTGAGGAAAGAAATAATCATGCTACACTTGCTAGAGGAACTGGGAAGAATAGTAAGACAACAGTATCAAGAGAGATGACTCTGAAACTTGGAAACTTGTATGCTGCACTAGCACAAAGAAATTAGGAGACAACTAAGTTTGAGGGGAACATAGCAAGCTCATCTAGCCCCGGAGATAAGCAAGTGGTAGTGGGACCAAACAATGGGAAGAGTGGGGGATACCCCCTCCTAATGGATAATATTGGATGTTGAAATATAAGGGGCCTAAATAGGCTAGCAAAACAGAAAGAAGTAAATTTATTTCTGCATAATGTAAAGGCTGGATTATTTGGGCCCCTAGAAACAAAGATTAAGAGGGAAAAGTCACAACGTGCCTCTCTCAATCTTTGTAATGGTTGGTCCTTTAGCACAAATTTACAAAAACATCCGAGAGGACGTATATGGTTACTATGGAAACCTCAGATATATGAGGTGGACCTGATCAAAGTTACTGCACAACTAATTCACTGTAAAGTAAAACATAGAGGTAGTGGAGAGCATATGTATATTACCATTGTCTATGGGTTCAATGATCAAGCCTTTGGGAGAGAATTATGGGAGGATATAAGAAGGCTATGTAATCAGACACATAGACCATGGGATATAATAGGGGACTTCAGTTGTGTCCTATATAGAGAGGAGAAGATTGGAAGACCAGTCACTGTGGCAGAAAGAAAGGAGTTTAGGAATTGTGTAAAAACTTGAGACCTACGCGACCTAAGATCAACAAGGTCTTACTTCACTTGGAATAATAAACAAGAAGGGGATAACAAAGTCATGAGCAAGATAGACAGAGTATTAGTAAAAAGTGAATGGATGTCTCAACTCCTTGCTTCCACAATTCATTATATGGAAGAATGGTTGTATGATCATAGCCATGCTATTATCAGCTGGGAAAGAGGAGGAAACAGAATGAAGAAATAGTTCAAGTACTTTAATATGTGGAGTCTGGCACCAGACTTCATGACAAAAGTGGAGGAAAGTTGGCAGCTGGAGATTATAGGGACTAAGCAATATCAATTGGTGGGGAAATTGAACCGGCTGAAAAGAGTTTTAATGAATATTAACAGGAGTAGGTTCAATGAGGTGGAGAAGAAAGCAGACCAAGCAAAGGAGGAACTTCTAGCATGCCAAGCTAGAGGAAGTTCGCACAGGAGTACAGTAATTGGGAAGAAGCTAGATGTCAATTTCTGAAGCAAAAGAGTAAAATGCAATGGGCAATACAAGGTGACCAAAATACCAGGTTCTTCCATAGTTTTATGAAAGCCAGGAGGAACACAAATAGGATATTTTCAATAAGGGATATAAATGGGAAAAACATTACAGAGGTGGAGAGGATTGCAAAAACATTCACTGATTTCTACACTACTATATTGGGTACAAGCAGAGGGGGTAGAGATCATGTTTGTAGCAAATTAGTAAAAAGAGGATCTGTGGTGACTGAGGAGAGCAGAAAGATACTGGAGGCTACATACTCAGAGAAGGAGGTGAAACATGCATTACGGGCAATTGCAAGGGATAAAAGCCCTGGCTCGGATGGATATGGGAGCCAATTCTTCAAAGATAGTTGGAGAATAACAGGGAAGGACCTAACTGCGGGGGTGTTGGAGTTTTTCAAAACTAGAAAACTATTACATGTGTTGAATAACAGAGTGATCACCCTTGTCCCCAAAAGGTACACATGCAGACTCTGTAGGTGATTATAGACCTAAAGCTTGTTGCAATACTGTCTACAAGGTTATATCAAAGATGTTGTGCCTGAGATTATGGAAAATGTTGCTTGAAATAATCTCAGCAAATCAAAGTGCGTTTGTAGAAGGAAGGTCTATTGCTCAAAACATTCTAATTTGTGAGGATTTAGTACGACTCTATAACAAGAAGAACACTACCAAAAGCTTCCTTATAAAAATTGATCTCAAGAAAGCTTATGACTCGGTGGAATGGGAATTTGTAGAAGATATGTTGTATGTACTGAACTTTCCTTGCAAATTCATTCGTTGGATAATGACATGCATTACAACAACACAATATACAATTGCTATCAATGGTGGCATATATGGAAACATTACAGGGAAGAAAGGACTAAGACAAGGTGGCATAGTGGCTATAGCTGGAAAAAAGGGGCTATGGAGGACTGGCCTTGGAGAGGGTGAGTATGCAATGGAATGAACATGCCTAAGCACAACTTCATTTGTTGGCTAGCAGCACACAAGCGACTCCTGATAAAGGATAGACTGAAGCATATGGTCATTAGACAATTTATGTGTGATATGTGGTAATGAAGAGGAAACAATTAAACACCTATTTTTCAAATGTCAATTATCGAAAGAATACTTGGGAGATATCATGAGATGGCTGAATATTGGCGCAACTAACACAGACTTTCGAGGACTAGACAGAAAGATGACAAGGTAAATTAAAGGAAAAATGTGCAGGGCATTTGTGCTAGCAACATTAGCGGTTGTGGTGTACTATATATGGAAAGAAAGAAATATAGCATTGTGGGAACAAAAGGTCCTAAGGCCCGGGCACCTATGCAGCCAGATAAAGCAGGTTTGCAAGCACAAAGTTTATAAAGTATTGGGAAGAAAACACTCAAGTTAGGACAAAGCTTGGATTGAAACACTCTATAGATAAAGAATGTATAGGTGAGAATTGTATATATGTGGATAGAAAGTAGGAAAATAGGAATAGAAACATACCATTAGAGAGGAGGGCTATGATGCATATGTAAACCTAATTTGTAAGTGTAGGTCAGGTTATAAATAAAATCTTTTCTGCTTCACCAAAAAAAAAAAAAAAAGATCTGAGATTTAGAATTGATTTAAGCCTACTATTTTCCCTTAAATTATTCCACTCAAATAAAAATTACTATTAATAACCTGGATTACTAGTCACCGAGGGTCCCACCAAAGTGGAGCTGCTCGCCTAGTAAATTAACTAGTACTCCATCCTTTTAGAATTTAGCATTAAAATATTCCTCGTTTATTATGTGGCGACTAAAACAAAAAATCTCTCAAACATAAAATAGTTGTAATAGAAAGCTATCACACAAAATTCATATATACTTTTCACACAGTGTTTTCTTCACTTTAGTTTAGAAGCATGTGATACAGAAATTAGTAATACAGGAGGATTGTACTATCAAAAATAGTAATATGGAATGTGCTGTGGGGATTAGTAATGTATAGATTAAAGTACAAGTATTATAATATAGAAATTATTTATTATTGGATGTTCTATTTTTGTACCAAAAGTTATTATATATATTAATAAGAATATGCTTTTAATTTTTAAAACAAATGTAATAGGTACTTGTTACGGCATTAAGGGTTATTTTTGCCATTTGATTGGGTTTATTCATGTATTACTAATCATATATCGTATTTCTATTCTACAATCTATCTTGCATGCAAATAACGTACAAATTGCCGCATTACTTATGTGTGGAAAGAAAAATTGAAACTAAATATTATATGTAGTATACTAATGTTAATGTGGAAAATGCAACAATACCAAATATCGGTTGGTGTTTTTGTTCCCAACTTGTGTACCAAACAGTGGCGGAGTCATATGTATGGTTGTCAACTAACACCTCTTTGTATAGCTAGGAAATGTTTTTATGTATATATATTATATATATTATTGTTTTGGACTTATTTGTGAGTTTATTTGTGTTTTGATAGTTAGTGAAAATTTTAGCTCCACGTGTCACTGCATTTATCACAAATTCACAATCACCAACCAAGAATATACTTAAAAAAGAGTGGGAAAAGTGCATTTGTCCTTTTCATGAGCTCGCTTACGTTTGCACGTGTGTTTTTTAGCAGCCATTTATTTCGTCAAAAACCATATGAAAGCTGTAGGAAGTGTTCTAGAAACCTCAAAGAACCCAACATTAATAAAAATAAAAACTCTCTCTTACTTTTCTTCTTTCTTTCCTTCCGCTCGCATCACATGACCCGAAAAATTCCTTAATCCACATGATTGACAAAACGCGGTCTATTTTTATTCACTTTTAGAATACCGGCCATTTTGTTGACTAAACTTAACCAACAAGGAAAATTAAAACAACAATACTACTATTAAATAGTCCTAAAACTGTCATGCATTTGTGAAACACGCAAAAGTCAGAAACAAGCTTTAACTCAAACCTATATATGTGAAGCAAAACCAACCCAAGTGTATCATATATCCTCTTACTTCTAAGTTCTCACATTTCTTTCAAAGTTTCAAACTTAGTATACAAGAAACTCTTTGTATTTTTGTTCTTGATTTCATATTATAACTTTGAATTAATTTTTCAATACAACATGACTGGCATTAAAAGAAGCAGAGAAGAGGACAGGCAAGTGGAAGCAGAAGCCATGGCTAACTGTGCCTTAATGCTATTGTCTCGTTTAAACAACAACAACAACACGACTTCAACAGATCGAGATTATCACAATGATTTCGAATGCAACACTTGCAATAAACGCTTTCCATCTTTTCAAGCTCTTGGCGGCCACCGTGCAAGTCATAAACGGCCAAGATTACTTGCCGGAGAATTTCTTGTGCAATCAAAAAAGAATAAAATGCATGAATGTTCTATTTGTGGTATGGAGTTTTCTTTGGGTCAAGCTTTAGGTGGTCACATGAGACGTCACCGTGATGAAATTAATAATACTTCAGCGGCAGCCGGAAAGACGATGATTCCGATGTTGAAGAAGTCAAATAGCAGCAAGAGAATTTTCTGCGGCTTGGACTTGAACTTAACCCCTGATGTAGATGTTGAACTGAAGTTATGGCCGACGGCACCAGTTTTATCTCCTGTTTTGAGAATCTTTATTTAAGTCCCTTTTCGTAGTTAACCTTTTAGGATTAGCAGAAATTGATTTGCTAATTTTTTTCGGCTTCTGCCCTTGTATATTTCCTGAATATGCCGCACTTTGCGCGGTTGTATAAAAGATAACTAAGCAAATCAAGTTACTTATAAGACCTAATTGGATTTGTTTTTCCAAAATGGAGTTTGATAATTTATACACTTAGAAGAATACTAATTTTATTAAAATTCTTAATTTACGTGAACTAATTCTTCTTTGGATAGATCAGAGTAGGTGCGGGTATCGGTCGGTTCGGTTCGATGTGAATATTATTGGTTCAGTATATCGGTTATCGGTTTATAAATATGCTAAACCAATAACCGAACCGATAAAATATCGGGTATCGGTTTGTCGGTTATCGATCCTTATCGGTTCGGTTATCGGTTTACCCAATAAGAATAAAAAATATCCAAAAATTTCATCTTCTTTTAATAGAAATCGTGATCGTATTGTTGAGAGAAAGGAACTGAATTTTTGCGCTTAAAAAAAAGGTTAAATTTCATTTTTAGAAAAGAAAACTTTTTTTGTATTTGAAAATCTCAATGAATGATCTCAATTTTCAAAGTTATAAGTTAGTAGGAATAAGGAATAAGACATTCGACAATCTAATCTTACTAATTATCTCACTGCGATGGGCATAATTCACAAAAAAAATAATAAAATCATAATCTTGTAAATACTAAAGAATCAGTGCAACAAAAGAAACAAATAGAAAAACTAAAAATTTGAACAATTAATTCTTTAAAGTTTAAAATTAAAAATCTTAACCAAAGAATTAAGATGAGAAATTCAGAAAAATTTAAAACTTACACTAAGGATTAAGGTCTGAAGATAAAGAGTAACTGTCGAGAGAATTGAGAGAATAATTGAATGAAACCGTAAGGTGACTTTATATACTTAGTAGGTAAAATTATAAATTTGTTAAAGCTTATTGGGTTATTGGTTAAACCGTTAATAAATTGGGCAAACTGAGATCCGAACCGATAACCCAATAGTCAAATAATATTAAACCGTTATCAAACTATTTACCCATTAACCCGACATCAATAACCCAACAGTATTTTATCGGTTTGGGCTATCGGTTATACTCTGTATATGCCCAGCCCTAGATCAGAGCTTCTGAAAACTGAAGATAGTATTTACAGTTTTATCATCTAGTGAAGTAGGAGTCAAACTTCAAGATTGTTATTTTTTTCTATTTCTTTTCCAGATAATTTTTTTGTACGGCAAATATAGTAATATGTTAGCAGGTGAAAATAAAAAATTAGTTGTTGACAACTTATCCACATCCCAAATTCATCTGCCATCGAATGATTGGGTTGTTGTCGGGCCACGACACTATGAGTTTATTGAACGCGTATTTGAGGTGCAAAATAGCTCGAAAAATAGCGTTGGTCTTAAAAGTATCATTTGGTCCTAGAATTGCATGCAATTAATTACGGTATTACAATAGTTGGGTGCACTAAGTTTACTTGTGAAATAAAAAAGAAAACAAGAGAATTGGTACTTTTCTTTTCATTATTTTCTTCACGTAAATAACTATATCACAATATGATTGCAGTAACTTGTTCAGAGTCATACTAATGCAGCAACAAATATATAAAACCAATAGAATACATAATAGTGAACTACAAATGTATAATAACGGCGGACTACATGTCATGACCGAGAAAAAAAGAAGTAAAAAAGTCATTAAAGCTTACAAAACATATACGGTATAAAAGAAGAAACATGATCAGAAAAATCAAACTACCGTCTCATCTAAGAAAATTATGTGTAAACTAATCAGTTCACCCTGTTTTCTTACATTGACGGAGTTTCACGTCTGATAAAGTACTCGAATCGCTGCAGTCCAATCATCTATATTACCATTTAACTCGGAAAGAAAATGGTACTCTATTACAATAGAACAATAAAAGATCAAGTTAGAGGTGGTTCAATACATATGTAATGCACAAAATTATATTAAAAATAAGATGAAGCATAGAGATTAGTATGAATTATTGTGCATATTAATCAGATAACGTGGGAAGAAAATTTCAAACAAAGGTACAGAAGTAAGTAAATGAAAATGGCAATGAGTTTTGCATGTAATGAGATGGGATATTTGTGATGAATACAAGCAACAAAACGAAGGACACACCAGCCCAATTGAAACAATTTAATAGGTGCAATATTTATTGATACCTATTTTCTAGGCCCTAGAGTATAGCTTCCGCCTTACCTGGTCTGATACAGAACCACAGATATCATAAAATTTGGTTCAATACAATTGAATAAAACTGTACATTCACGCTGTATACTGGAGTTCACATTGTACATTCACATTGTATACGATGTGCATCGAAAAAATAGCCAGATTTACAAGTAATAATTGAAAAATAGTCACAATTTCAAAAGTAATCGAAATTTAGCTAATTTTCATGTAAAGATAAATTTGAACGAAAACACTGTTCAAAATTCGGAAAATATTCCCGCATAATATACTGGAGTTCAAGTTTTTTACATGTGAACTTCCAGCATAATATACTGGAGTTCCAGCATAATATATTGGTCCAGCATAATATGCTGGAAGTTCATACACATGTGCACCAATCTCCAGTATATTATGCTGGAACTATCCGTATTGCAGCAAAATAGTGATTATTTTTTAATGACTTTGCTCACGCTGATTATTTTTTAATTATCAATCCGAAAATTGGCTAGCCCCAAAAAATTGCACAAATTTAGCAACGGATAATAAAATTATTAAACAAATGAAGGAGATAAGACATGGACAAAGGGGGAAAGTTGGTGCTGAAATACTACTCCCGAGAAATATATATCCTAATACACCAAAAAAAAATGAGTAAGAGAGTAGTATATATCTCATTACCACCCTCAAGTATTGCAAAGCCAGTATATTTAAGAAATGTAAAGAGAAAATTTGAGAAGACCATGATACAACTTCAATGTTGTGCATGTGAGAATTTGAAGAAACATTACAATTGAGTTCATGATTACCAATTACAAAACATCTATTCCGAGAGCGTTTGATTCCTGAGAGCTTTCAAGTTTTTATAATCCTTCTTCACATAATTTTTCTCATGGTTAGCAAATCTCAGAAACCGATTGAAAATAAAAAACAACAAAATAAAAATTTGAAATTAGAAAGATTTTGTGTGAAAAAAAAAAGAATAGAAGAAGTTGTTAAGTTACAACAGAGTTGGTTCTGGAGGCACTACATATTCTTACTGTTGAAGAAGCCTTTCATTACATAAAGACGCAATTTTACTTATGTCTTATGGTCCTTCTCATGCAATATAGATACTGATTAACATTTTGCTCATAGTTTTTTAATTACAAAGCGATCACTTTTGAGGGTTTACCATTTATTTTCCATGAACATCACAACTTTTTATATTATCTTTGATATAACACTCCACCATGGAGGAAGAGCATAGTAAAATAGATACATGCACGTACTTGCTCCGGTATTGTACATACTCAAAACCAAAATACAACCACAAGGGCATCAACAATTCGAGATGTTGATATAACGGATGTGAAGCATCAACAATTTAGGACGTTGATATAATAGATGCCGATTGATAGTTATGTTTTTCCAACAAACTTGTAATATAAGACCATGAAATATTTTTGTAAAAAAAAAAAACTCAAATATAAGAGCATCAAATTTAAAATACTAACCTTGATCAGATTCGGCGTACATGCGGCAAAAAATAGTAACAAAAAAAACTTGTAATATAAGGCCATAAAATGTTTTAAAGAAAAACACAAATATAAGAGCATAAAATTTAAAATACTAACCTTGGTTCAGAGTCTGTGTATGCGGCAAAAAAGAGTAACAAAGACGGGTGTGCAAATTGTAAACTAACTAATAGAGATAATTTAGAAAGAGAAAATATCTCTCTCTCTCTCTCTCTCTCTCTCTCTCTCTCTCTCTCTCTCTATATATATATATATATATATATATATATATATATATATATATATATATATATATATATAAACACGAATATTTTACCCTAAATATTGAACGACCCCAAAATATTAACGGACTTTTATACCCTTAAAGCATTAAATTATTTGTTATAAAGATAATCCCATGTTGGATAAAATAGTAATATGTTGACTTTGCCTAACAGTAGACGTTGAATTTAACTAAAATTTTAGCTAACATGAACTTATATGAACTTCTAATACTAATCTACTTTGACCTTCTATTCGTAAACCTATAATTACACAAATTAGATTCTTTCTCAAAAAGCACTAACTTCATCGTTTCAGAGGGTTATGAGTTTTGAGCTTTGGCACTAAATTTCTGACATGGCTGTTGTATGGTCTGCGTAAACATAGTAAGTGATTTCTTGCAATTGGTATATGAAAACAAGGTTTATTATTGATATGTTGTCATTCTAACTTTAATATTCTATATTTAGTTGTTACGGAGTTTGCTAACCTTGATTTATACAGTTTGCAGTTTAAAAAATAAATTTGATAATTAATATACGATAAAATTGGCTTTATTATTGCAGGTTCCGGTTAGGATCTCATGCTGAACTGAATATGATATGTGAAAAACTGAAACATGATAGTTATTATAATCACATGAATATTAGCAAGCTAAATGTTGAACGACAAAAATATTCTCTAAATATCATCTCATTAAAGGTAAAATGATAAGTTTATAATTAAAATATATTTAAATATAAAATATGTCATTCTTTTTTTAACGAACTAAAAAAATGTGCAATATAAAATGGAACGGAGCAAGTATATTATTCTAAAAATATGAATATGAAAAAGAAATTTAGATACGATCCAATTTTCATATATAAGTTACTCAATATTAGATACTCAAAATCTAGAAATAAGTCCACTTTAACACAAGTATCCAATTTAAAATATTTATAATATTTAACTCAAATTGAACAGTGGATACTCATTAAATAATATTTAATACTTATATAATTAAATAAGAAAGTATATAAAAAGATTATAGCAATATATTTAATATAGGAGTCCAAAAATAAAGACACTCTCATTCTAGTCATAATAATAAAATTAATGAACATAATCCAAAGTAATCAAATTAACAACAAAATTTTGACTATTAGGCGCAGCTAAATATGAAATAGAGTATCCACTTTTACATGTGTTTACCCTTAAAAATATGCACACTCGAAATTTTCAGGTATCTTTTTAATTATGTAACTAACCTTGAGAAGGTAAACAATATTATTTGAGATTATTGTTTATTATTTTCAATACGCATTTCTCGTGCGACGCACGAACATAGAGACTAGTTATATTAAAAGTACGAATGCCCTTAGCGAAATGTCGTTCGTCTTTTTTATCATTTTAAAATAAAGTTCGCATTGGATAAAATAGTAATTTAATTATTTTTTTAATATTTAAGAATAGTCATTTAATTACTTTCCTAATTTATAGGCTTTTAAAATAAAATAAATTTTATGTATTAAATTTTTCTTATTTGCACTATGTGATATACCATATTTGTAAAAGAAAAGAACACCAAAAATATTCAAAGTAGGAAACCTACGCCTTAGAGTTCCTACTTCTAGGAGTCTTTATTCTTTATCATAAAAAGTTAATTAATAATAGCAATATTACTAACTCCACCATATTATCCCCACAAAACTAATATGCAAGGGACGCAGCCACAATTATTCGGTGTTTGGATCAATCGAGCATGTTTGTCTTAATTGCACTTATGTGTATAGTTCTAAATTTTCTTATTCATATAACGAATTATGAAGACTGATGTTTGTTGTAAGTTTCTTATCTGCTTCCCTATCTTATTGGTTTTAAACATTTATCTTGACGCTTAAGTCCCATCTACTTCTATCATTGAGGAGTCCAACCCCTACTCGCAAGATTAAGTTTCCCAAAACCTAAAGCTCTTGGATTTTTTAATCTTTGGAAGCATGGTTATTTGGCTCCAACTTAGTTTTTGGTTTCGAACTTCCAGTGATAACGACATGAACTATATGTTGTAATATCTAGGATTTTGAAAATTTTAATATTTAGGATTTAAAATTAAATTTTATCTTAAAAAATCCTTCCAAAGATTTAACACTTTATAATTAACTAAGATTTTATAAACAATTTTTTATTAGTGGAATTTCATTGAATAATCGTGTTTGCAAAAGAATTTTTTTGCTAAATAAATTTCAATTTGAATAGAAGTCAGTATATTGGACAATTCTTCGTCTCACAAGTAAAGCAGATGTTGGCAGTGATGAGGAAGGGACAGGGAAGAAACCGAAGATGATTTTCATTGATGATACCAAATTTTACTCTGATTCTAACGAAAAAGAAAATTTTTATTTTCCACCAATATCACCTTATTTATTTACAAATTATGAAAGACCAAGATAAAGTACTGACGATTTTGAGAAGAGATAAGAAATATGGTGGAAAATTGAAGCATAAAATTTAGGAAGAGAGGATGCAAATTGAACGATGAAATAATCATTAAATGATAATTAATACTTATACGATTAAATAAGGAAGCATATATAAAAATTATAACAATATATGTAATATAGGAGTCCTAAAATAAAGACACACTCATTTTTGTCATAATAATAAGATTAATGAACATAATCCAATGGAATCAAATTAACAATAAAATTTTGACCATTTAACACAACTAAATATAAAATAGAGTATCCACTTTTAAAACTATTTTTCATTCCAAATTTGATCTTTATCCAAAAAATTATTTTCCAGTAGTCCATAAAAGACGTGTTAATTACTATGATAAATATCATATAAAATTCTTCGTTTTCTATTGCATGATTTTTGTCAAAAGAATTATCAAAGTAATAATGCTCAAATTAGATATAAGTTCATGCATTCTTATAAACTTTATTTAAGTTAAATAAATTATGTCCTTAGCCTTTTTATGAACTTTTTCTTTCTACATTCGGGAGAAACAAACACAAATCAAGAAAAAGAATTACCTAAATTTCCATGTTAAAAAAAATTAGAATTTGGTGAGATTTAAACATAAGCCAACATGCAAGATATTAAAATACAATAAGTTTTACCCGTAAAAGGTAACTGTAATTTTTTGTCGAGATAGTTCTTACTAAAATTAGAATATTTAAATTAAATTCATTAGTTTTAAATATAATATTTTATAGATTTATATTCATGTGATTTTCTAAAATATTATGTTCATTTAGGTAGGTACATGTGCAACGCGCGTACTCAAAAATTAATAATTAAAAAAGGGGTGATAATAACTTAGAAAAGAATTAGTATAGTGGTACCCATGAGTATGGCGTGATAAGAAAGAAAATTTAGGACGCGGCTTTTCAGGTTTCGGTGTAGAGCACTTAAATTGAAAAAATTGAAGGGAAAATAAGAAAATGTAGGAAAAAAGATAAATTCAAATCCCGACTCGTAAGACTTGCCACGTCACTGGGCTATGCCCCTCTCTTATATAAATATACTAGACTAGATGATGGTAGGCTTGTGGCTAGCTCGGGCCCAATCTCAAAAATGAGTATATTTTACACGTTGTTTTTATAAAAAAGTTCTACTTTTTATGTGATTGATTTCTCATATTCCTAGGTTAGTTTCTTGGGTATTTGATAGTAATATACTCATTTCCAGATCTTATTTAGTTATATTAGATCTACTTTAGTTACAAGTTTTATAGGTAATTAAAGAAGTGCATGTTGACTATTTGTGCTTGAGCTAAGGCATAACATTTATCATTCAGTCATGCGAAGAGAAAACGTTTGAGATTGTGAGATAAAGACCTATGAGACTTTGTATATGGTTATACTGATATGCCATATAATTATTTTGATTAGTAATTGGCATGGCTTAAGATTGAAATCTTCTTTATTGCTCCACACTTCCATTTTAATTCCTCGGCGCCCAGTTTGCTTTTATAAAAAGACGTCTGCTTATTTGTGATGTTATTTAAGATTTTAAATTGTGCTTCTCTTTTTAATTCTTGTCTTTCTGATTCAGCTCCGTACAAATTGTAATTTTAAGCTCAAATAATCTTTCTTTATATGAAAACTTAGTTTTATGATTTTGGACCTCACCTTATTAGACATTACTAAATAGTAAATACTAACCGTTATTGGTGAAAGTTCTGAGGGTTAAAGAAACATAAGGATGTATTTGGTCAAGACGTGGTAGAGAACAACTATCTTATAGTAGAACAATATTTTAGTAAAAAAATACCCTATTAAACAATGCCTTGCATGATTATTTAATTAAATGTGGCATGTGCAAGAACAGTAAAAGATATTGTAAGGACCAAAAGGTTTCCATATATCAATTATTCAGTGGAAATATCTACAACAGGATTTTCAACATATTAATCTCGGTGGAATGCCTACAACATATTCTCCTAAGTATCAATAATGAACTTCATTCAGTTGCATATTTCTGCCATAAAAGCTTCATCTCAGTTGTTAGCGAATTTTCTAATCAAGCAAGCTTGCGGCCAACATATATTTACATGACGGATAAACAGTTTTTCGGAGAAGAAATTAAAAAGGTGAATGAGCATACTCCAATTTGGCTCCGATTTTAAAAGCTAAATGAATGTATGCATGCATCTCTTTCTGTTAGTATTTTTACTTTCACTCTCATAATTACGTCTTTAGTAATAAATAATTTTGGTTATTTCAAAAAATAAATAGTTGTTATTTTTATTTTACTCTTTTTCAAATTTTATAAAACAAAAATAATTCTTATTTGAGTTACAGAGAAATTGCCATACTAATAAAATCATTTTGACTTGGAGATATAAGTTTAAGGTACTTGTTAAATCTGGCGATTAATGATAATCCAATCACAACGATTAGATCACAAATTTTTGTGTACCATTTTTTTTTTTTTGAAATAATTGTACGTAATTGTTGAGTTTTAAATTCAAGAATTTTTAAATTAAAAAAAAGGAGGGCGCTAGACTAACATAGAAAAGCAATACGCCACTACTATGACATCAGTTGTACAATTTTAAACTGAGTGACCCCACCATAATCAATGAACATGTGCCCTCAAATAAAAAGTGGTGATTCCTTTTTAGTAATTCATAAGGTCCAAATATTAAGGCAGTGAGAACAGCTCTCTTAAGCATGCTAAACCTATGAAATGTCAGAAGTACCCTTAGATGCCAGGCAGACGTATTATCCAGGTGCTTGCTAACTCCCTCTTATAAGATAGTAGAATATAGATTCCATTTATTCTTTCACACAACATGGTATCATTTATCTTAGTTATGTCCTTAAAATGTTCCCTTAGGTTTTTTCATGAGATAAGCACGTGATATTGCGGGACTCAAACTTAAAATCTCCTCTTTAATATCATGTTGAAGTGTGTGAATTTTTAGACGGTCAGGCACACTTCCACAACTTTAAACTAGAAGAGATTTTTTTTTATAACAGTACAGATAACAACATTTATCAATACTAGAAAAAAGAGAAAAAATCAGAAACATAATGGGAAAACAGAGAATTCCAGCAGAAAACAGAGAGAACTTAAAAATTACAAAGTGTTTGCTTCATTTTTTTTTATTAAAACCATCCACCAAGGTTTTTACCTCCCGTGGTGGAGGGGGGTTTGGCATTGACCCTACCTTCAATTAAAATCTCAAAATTTAATACAACAAGAGGAAGACATAATACCTTACCTTCGATAATACCAATTAGCCTACCTAGAAAAGTGAAGTGCTTGGATTGGACGCAGCCAATCAATAGTCAAGAGAATAAAACATGTAACAAAGTTGCTATTAGCTAAAGAAGCTATAGTGTTATAACAATAACTGTCATCGAGATTACGACAGCTTAATGAAGTCTTTATTTGGATTAGAGGAGCTAAGTGTACTAGGATCAGCTTGTAGAGTTCTGGATAGAAATATGGCGCTAACATCATGGTGGTTCATAAAATCAACCTCTGTGTTTGGCGACTCTTATTCTAAAACAAGGGAGATTAAACTTATCCATTCACAGAGTGCCTCTGGCATCATTAGGAGATTGACTTTCCTGAACATATAGGATATGCTGGCTGGGGTTGGTAGCATGCTTGGCTAAGGCATCTGCCACCATATTCCCTTCTCTAAAATAGTAAGAATTTTGTATGTTGTGACTTCTTACCACTATCTTGATCTCTTCAATATCATTGTAAAGATTCCAAGGAGAGTTAACTTTCCCTGAATCATATGAACTTCTAGTAAGGAATCTAATTTAAGGCTAAAATTAAAGATGTTGTTCGCACAACACCATTCTACACCAAAAAAAGCAGCTTGTACCTCTGAAAAATTGTTAGTTGAGAATTGAATGGGTTTGGCAAAGGCCATAACTATATCTCCGTTTCTTCTCCTAACAATTCCACCTGCCCCAACTTTAGCCACGTTAATCTTGTTGTTGCTGTCTGTATTGAGAATGAAAGAGTTGTCGAGGGGGCTATTCCACTGTATCATTCTGCTGGTGAGCCTTGGCTTGTAATTGAGTGCTAAATTGCACACTTTGTTCCAATCCCAAAAGCTATCTATGTTCCTTAATTTTGTCTTTTAACTTTTTAATTTGGTGCTTCCCAATTTTAAATTAGTATAGATAATCAATATTTTTATTTTTAAGAACATTTAATATCGAAGAGTAAAATGGGAAAAAAGCAATTAATTATACCTTAATTTTCTAAACAATAATTATTATGGACTAAATGTATTTAGTAACCGCAACAACCTACCATAACAGTGGCGGAGCCATATTGAACCAAGAGGTGTCGAGCGATACCTCTTCGTCGGAAATTATACTATATTGCTAGATAAATTTTTTTTATTTTATATATATTTATTATACGTTAACTTCCATTAATTTTTTGATATATCTAATTATTTATATTTTGATACCTTTTAATAAAAATTCTAGCTCCGCCACTGAATAAAGTACTCAATAATGAGACGGAAAACGCCATCCTTTCCCTTTTAAGCCTTAATTAAAATAGAAGAGGAGAAAAGAACGTTGTCTTTTTCGAGCTATGTTTGCAAGTGTCAAATTGATGAAAGCTCGTGGAAGTGTTCTAGAAACCTCCACGAATCCAACGTATACGCTCTTACAATTCCTATTCACACGCGTCAGCAATAACCAAATGCTGACTTCAAATGATGAATTTCCATCTCACCACATCCTCCACTTGTAAACTAACTGTATTTCTTTGACTAACTTTTTTTCGTTTGACTAACTTAACCATCACGTTATCAGAAACGTGCAAGCTTGGGCTCAAACCTATATATAGGTGAAGCAAAACAACCCAAGTGTATCATAAACCTCTTACTTCTAATTAAGTTCTCACATTTCTCTCAAAGTTCCAAACTTAGTATACAAAAAGAAATCTTTGTATCTTCATTCTTGATTCCATCAATATGACAGCCATTAAAAGAAGCAGAGAAGACGATATGCAAGTGGAAGCAGAAGCCATGGCTAACTGCGCCTTAATGCTATTGTCTCGTTTAAACAACAACAACACAACTTCAACAGATCGAGATTATGACAATGGTTTCGAATGCAAGACTTGCAATAAACGGTTCCCATCTTTTCAAGCGCTCGGCGGCCACCGTGCAAGTCATAAACGGCCAAAATTACTCGCCGGAGCCGGAGAGTTTCTTGTGCAATCCAAAAAGAATAAAATGCATGAATGTTCTATTTGTGGTATGGAGTTCTCTTTGGGTCAAGCCTTAGGTGGACACATGAGGCGTCATCGTGATGAAATCAATAAAACCTCGACGGTAGCCGGAAAGACGATGATTCCGGTCGTCGGAAAGAAGATAATACCGGTGTTGAAGAAGTCAAATAGCAGCAAGAGAATTTTCTGTGGCTTGGACTTGAACTTAACCCCTGATATAGATGTTGATTTGAAGCTATGGCCGACGGCACCCGTTTCATCTCCGATTTTGCGATGTTTTTTTTAAGTCCCCTCCATTGTTGTTCTTGTAGGATTAGGAGAAGCTAAGATGTAGTTGATTTGTTAATTCTTTTTGAGATGTACCCTTTGTATATTTCCTTATTTCCATTGATTCTTTCACATAACATGGTATCAAAACATAAATTTATTTATCATTTATCTATTTATTTATGTCCTTAATGTTCCCTCACGTATCAATCTGATTCTTTTTCCATAAAGCAAGTACGTGGTACTATTTGTTTATATGATATAGCAAGAACTCAAAACCTTTTTGATATCATATTAAAGTGTGCGTTTTGGATGAGGTGGTCGCGCAGACTTCCATTTATAGCTTCAAACTAGAAAAGATTTTTATTACAATAGTAAGGATATATAACTAGTAGAAAGAAATTTCACCAAAAAATGAATTAACTAGTTATCAATAACTTCAAGGAAAGATAAAAAGTTAGGAAAAGCCAAAGAATTGTTCCAACTCTGATAAATCTTGGGGAGGTGAATGCTTCAGGAGCTATGATAGCGACAGAAGCAAAAGGGCTAAGCTGACATATTCCAGCAGAAAATAAAGAGATTTCAAAAATCAGAAAGTCGTGTGTTTTTCATTGGCTTCCTATAGCAAGAGATCACATAAGGTTTTTGTTATTTATTTTTTATTGGTTACATTATTTAGTTCATATGATCTTTATTTATACACAATAACTTAGTTCATATGATCTTTATTTATACACAATAACTGCACCTAATCAACTAATACTATCCCACATTAGGGAAATTTAAAAAATTCTCAACTGCTAATTAACTGAATATTGTTTCGTTTTATTTATTTGTTGCAACCCTTTTTGTCAAGCGTATGAAAGCTGTGTTGGGGAAGTGTTCTAGAAACCTCAACGAAATAAACCTGAAAATATTCCCACTCGCATCAATTACTCAAACGCGGCAAGTCAGCAATCTCAACTGCTCAATTCAAACTTATATTTCTTTATATATATATATATATATATCTGTTAGTAAACTGTATTTATAAAATAATTTTGGAGAAGAAAACAACGTATAAACAGTAATGTAGAAGAAGTAGAAATTAATCCGAGCCCATTGAATTCACAGTGTTTCCCTAAGGAACTTAATCCCTCCTGGTACATGAGGTTGTGGATTATTTCCTCCCAGGATAGAACGGATTATACACTGGTATAGCGGTGCTTCAAACACCAGTATTTCAACGAACACAAATGGCGGCAGCAAATCACACTTACATTGTTTGTTTTATAAGAAAATAATCCAGAAAGGAAGAGGAGAATTCAGAAATTTCGTAAGCAAAATCTGAGGGAATGGTCTGCTATTATAGCCAACGTGTTGAGTTCAAACAAAGAGGTGCAATTCTTCAGAATATCTGTTATGATTGTTCACGTAAAACAACCATTACGTAAATGACTATTTACGCAAAATAAAACGGGAAATCAAAACGCAGAAGAAAATTAATTTACCGTTAAAAAATAGCTAATTTGGATTAAAATAATATTAAGTTAATTTTAATATTAACAAATAAATTTGATCCAAAAAATTAATCATTTGACCAAATCCAAATCCATATCTGAAGTCGAAGCTGAAGCCGAGTCGAGCGAGCGATGACGACGACGGCGCGAGGCTTGCCTTCTTCTTAACTCTTTAAGAGCTAGAAGATGAGTAATTATATATATACCCATCAAAAGTCTTTTCTTCCTCCAATATGGGACAATGTCCCTTTGTCAAGGAGGAAAAATCAAATTTATATTTTCCCCTCCATTTCCCATTCACCCTCTTTTAAGCTAAATTAAGCTTAAAACCCAACAACCCCCCACATGAATGGGGAATGGCTATATCACGGAAATATGCATGAAAAAACATGTGATTCGCAAGCAAGGATTAATCGCATCTGGATAATTAGGTTTCCCTTTGAACTTTCCGTAGTGAACTTATGTTGGATATACTCGATCAATCGGTAGATTTGATATCTTTGAACCGTCGAACTTTTGTGTATACCTAGACAACCATAAGTTACACAATCAATCCTTAACTGTCTTTGGTTTTCATTGTTGTGTTCGTTTCAGCCATGAACACCGCTTAGTTTCATAAGTGCGTAGAGAACTGGCCTTACAAAATTCTCCTTGAAACGACTAACACTTCACACTTACATAGGTGATTCCTAAACATGTCATCCTGTAGATACACTATTTGATACACCCCGTATCAAATTTAAAAACTATTAAAAAGCCTTAATGCTTTATCTTTGGTACTAAACATTGTCTCATCATGAGAATGGACCAAAATTTTAGTTGACAATGTTGAACCGTCATTAATGACTTTGTTTGATCTCCTTGAACCTAGATCTTGGGATCTCCAATCTTCTAGGTAGAGTTACCACCACAATGACTTGTCCTCAGCCATAGTCTCATTCCCCTCGATGATTTCTCAACTACCTCTCTAGTTAGGCCTTTCGTAAGTGGATCCAATACATTATCGCTTGACTTTACGTAGTCAATCGTGATAATTCCTCTAGAAAGTAGCTTCCTAACGGTTTTATATCATCATCGTATGTGACGAGATTTACCTTTATACATAACGCTCCCAGCCCTTCCAATTGCCACTTGAATATTGCAATGTATACATATTGGGGCTAATGGTTTGGGCCAAAATGGAATATCTTCCAAAAAATTTTGAAGTCATTCAGCTTCTTCACCGGCTTTATCTAAGGCTATAAACTCAGCCTCCATTGTAGAGCGGGCATTGGACAACTTCCAAGATATCGCTCCTCCACCAATAGTGAATATATATCCACTTGTAGACTTAGAATTAGTTGAACCGGTGATCCAATTTGCATTATAGTATCCCTCAATCACAGCAGGATATTTATTGTAGTGCAAAGCAAAGTCCTGGGTATGTTCTAAATATCCCATAAATTATTTCATTGCCATCCAATGAGATTGACCTGGATTACTTGTGTATCGACTCGATTTACTTATAGCACAAACTATATCTGGTCGTGTATAATTCATGATATACATTAAACATCCCAACACACGAGCATAATCCAATTGTCATATGCTTTGGCCTTTGTTCTTTGCTAGTGCAAGATTCACGTCAATTGGAGTCTTGCAACTTTAAAATCTAAGTGCTTGAATTTTTCAAGTAATGTTTTAATATAATAAGATTGTAACAATGCCAGACCTTGAGGAGTCTCATGGATCTTAATACCCAGAGTTAAATCGGCAACTCCCAAGTCCTTCATATTAAACTTGCTAGTTAGCATACACTTAGTCGCATTTATGTTGGCAATGTCATTACTTTTTTTTATTATTAAAAGACCACCATTTTGGTGGGGGGTTAGGCAGACCCCTACCTATAGATTAATAAACCAAAATGAGAAACATACAACAAAAGGAACCAAATGCCTATGTTCCTCTGTGAATTAGAAAGGACTGGACATGCCCAATCGAATATAAGTTAACACCAAAAAAAGTAGTACTACTATGATTGCAGGAAGTGAGTCTTCCATATACATGTGCTTCTATGAAAAACACAACATATATAGGATTATCATCCTACCCCATCTAGTCGCAGGTTCTTCATTTTTGATCTTTTGAATCTAAATGAAGGCATTTGCCTCCTATCCATTTGATATACCCCAACAGTCTCCCTAGGTAGATCTTGGACGTTGAGGAAGATGGTAGCAATAGGTAGAATATCCAATGTAGCACCATATTTTGATAGTGTGTATGCCACTGAATTTCCTTCTCTATAGCAATGTTGGACTTCAATTCGATGACTCTGAATAATCTTTTTCATCTTTAAAATATCATCATGAATCTCCCAAAAAGTTGAAGAAGATCCATTAAGCATATTAACAATCAATAAAGAGTCAATTTCTAGAATTACATTGTGAATCCTATTGAAGGCAATCCACTCAATTCCAAAAAGTGCAGCTTGTGTTTCAGTCGTATTGTTAGTGCAGAAGTGAAGCGCCTTGGCATAGCAATGTCATTACTTATTATCAGCATATCATCCATATATAAGCAAACAATGACTATGTGATTTGGAATATTTTTAATGTACACACACTTATCACATTCATTTATCTTAAAACCATTTAACAACATTTATTGGTCAAATTTTGCATGCCATTGTTTGGGTACTTATTTTAGTCCGTAAAGGGACTTAACAAGTCTACATGCCATTTTTTTTTTCATGGAACCACAAACCCTTTTGGTTATTTCATATAGATTTCTTCCTCCAAATATCCATTTAAGAAGACCGTATTAACGTCCATTTGATGAATTTCAAGAGCATAAACTACAGCTAATGCTACTAATGTTCATATGGACGTAATTCTTGTAACTGGAGAGTATTTATAAAAATAGTCAAGACCTTCTCGTTGTCTATACCCTTTGACCGCAAGTCTTGCCTTATATTTATCAATAGTGCCATCATCTTTCATTTTCCTCTTAAAAATCCATTTAGAACCCAACGGTTTATTTCCAAGAGGAAGATCAACCAATTCCCATGTATGGTTGTTCAATATAGATTCTATTTCACTATTGACTGCCTCCTTCCAAAATAATGATTCTAAAGAAGACATATCTTCTTTAAATGTTCAAGGCTCATTTTCCAATAAGAAAGTCACAAAATTTGGTCCAAATAAAGTAGACATTCTTTGACGTTTACTACGTCTTGGATCCTCCTGATTAGACGTACTTTCTTTTGTTTCTTCCCGAGGTCGTTTAGATCCTTCACTAATCGACTCACATTTCTTTTTATACGGATATATATTTTTGAAGAACTCAACATTATCTGATTCTATAACTGTATTATTATGAATATCAAGATTTTCTGATTTATGAACTAGAAATCGATATGCTTTATTATTGATCGCATATCCTATAAAAACAAAATTAACGATTTTCGGTCTTATCTTTACCCTTTTGGGTTTAGGAACTTGCACTTTTTCCAAACACCCCCGCACTTTAAAATAATTCAAGTTGGGCTTCCTTCCTTTTTATTTTTTATATGGAATGGATTGTGTTTTGCTATGGGGTACTCGATTTAGTATCCGGTTAGCCGTAAGAATAGCTTTCTCCCACAAGTTCTGTGACAAACCAGAACTTATCAACAAGGCGTTCATCATATCCTTTAATGAACGATTCTTTCTTTCTACAATCCCATTGGATTGGGGCGTGTAAGGGGCAGTTGTTTGATGAATAATTTCATATTCTAAACATATTTCTTCAAAAGAAGATTCATATTTACCACCCCTATCACTTCTTATCATTTTGATTTTTTTGTTAAGTTGCGTTTCAACTTCATTTTTGTATTGCTTGAATGCATCTATTGCTTCATCTTTACTATTAAGTAAACATAGCAATATCGAGTACTATCGTCAATAAAAGTTATGAAATACTTCTTACCACCGCGAGATGGTATTGACTTCATGTCGCAAATATCTGTATGAATTAAGTCTAAAGGATTTGAATTCCTTTCAACTGACTTATAAGGATGTTTAACATACTTAGATTCCACACATATTTGACATTTTAATTTGTCGCATTCAAACTTAGGCAATACTTCCAAATTAATTATTTTTCACAAGGTTTTATAATTGACTTGTCCCAAACGTATATGCCATAAATCATTTGACTCAAGTAAGTAAAAAGAAGTTGGAATTTTATTATTCTCAACGACCATTACATTCAGTTTGAAAAGGCCCTCAGTGAGGCAACTATTTCCTACAAACATCTCATTCTTACTTATTACAAACTTATTAGATAAAAAAAAAATACACTTAAACCCATTCTTAACGAGAAGTGCAGCAGAGACTAAGTTCTTCCTTATTTCAGGAACATGAAGGACATTGTTCAGAGTCACCATCTTGCCAGAAATCATTTTCAGAAATATCTTGTCACATCCTTTAATCTTGGTCGTTGCAGAATTTTCCATAAAAAGCATCTCTTGGGATCCAATGGGAGCATATGTAGCAAACGCTTCTCTAACAGCACAAATATGGCGAGTGGCTCCAGAATCAATCCACCATTCATTAGGATTTCCCACAAGGTTGTATTCAGAAAGCATAGCACACAAGTCATCAGTATCATCTATTTTTCAACCATGTTTGCTTGACCATTCTTCTTGTCTTTCCTTGGAGCACGACAATCTGCAGATTTGTATCCAACTTTCCCACAGTTATAGGAATTTGCTTTGAACCGCTTCTTGCTTGGGTTGCTTTTTTGGTCTAGAAGGCTTCTTCCTCTTTCTATTATTTTGTAGAGAATCCTCAACAATATTTTCTCCCATTATTATTGAGTTTCCATGACCTTTCATTTCAGCAACTTTGTTGTCCTCTTCGATCCTCAACCGAATAATGAGATCTTCGAGTGACATCTCCTTGTGTTTGTGTTTCAAATAATTTTTGAAATCCTTCCACAAAGGAGGCAACTTCATAATCATCGTTGCAACTTGGAATGCTTCATTGATGACAAGACCTTCAATGAAAATTCTATCAGTAATAATAATATAATTAATACTTTCATCATAAGTATTAATTCGACTTATACCTTCAACAAGGAGATCGTGAATAATCACTTGCAATTCCTGAACTTGGGTAATAACAAACTTGGTATCTACCATTTTGTAGTCCAAATATTTTGAGCAACAAATTTCTTTAACCCGGCATCCTCAGTTTTGTATTTCTTTTCAAGCGCAATCCACAGTTCTTTTGACGTTTTCATATTACTATAGATGTTATACAGATCTTCCTCCAGTACGCTAAGAATGTAATTCTTACACAAAAAATCAGAATGCTTCCACGCCTCAGTCACGAGAAAGCATTCATTGTCTGGAGTTTCGTCAGGTAGAACAGGAACATCTTCCTTAATGAACTTCTGTAGACTTAAAGTCGTCAAGTAGAAGAACATCTTCTTCTGCCATCGCTTGTAATCAATCTCGGAAAATATTTCATGCTTTTCTGCCAGTGCCGGTGCTAGTGCCGGTGTTGTTCGGCTTGTTGATGCATTGGCAGTCACCATAGGAACAACCTAGTTTCCGTTCTGAGTCATCATTTCTGTAAAAGAATGACACAAACAAATATTTAATATACGACAAAGTTTTTATATTTTCAAATCGAATAAAACTGGAGTAGAAAATCACGTAGATTTTAATCTCCAATGGAGTAGAAAATTGCTAGGATTTTAATCTCCAAATAACAGATATTAAACCAAAACAGAATATGCGCTAAAGTAAACAAATGGAGTAGAAAACCACGAAGGTTTTAATCTCCAGAACGGGAGTAGAAAACCACAAAGATTTTAGTCTCCAGAACAGTGTGTATAACACAGATACATAATATAAAATTAAGTTCCATAAGCTTGTTAGTAAACTGTATTTGTAAATAATTCTGGAGAAGAAAATAACGTATAAACAGAAATGTAGAAGAAGTAGAAATTAATCTGAGCCCACTGAATTCACAGTGTATCCTTAAGGAACGTAATCCCCTCCTAGTACCCGAAGTTATGGATTATTTCCTCCCTGGATAGAACGGATTACACACTGGTGTAGCGGTACTTCAAACCCCAGTATTTCAACGAAAACAAATGGCGGCAGCAAATCACACTTACATTGTTTGTTTTGTAAGAAAACAATGCAGAAAGGAAGAGGAGAATTCAGAAATTTCGTAAGGATAATCTGAGGGAATGGTCTGCTCTTTATAGCCAACATGTTGAGTTTAAATGAAGAGGAGCAACTCTTCAGAACATTTGTTATGAATGTTCACGTAAAACGGCCATTACGTAAATGGTTGTTTATGCAAAATAAAACGGGAAATCAAAACGCGGAGAAAAATTAATTTACCGTTAAAAAAATGGCTAATTTGGATTAAAATAATATTACGTTAATCTTAATATTAATAAATAAATTTGGTTCAAAAAATTAATCAATCAATCATTTGACCGAAGCGGAAGTCGAGCCGAGCGACGATGACAATGCGAGGCTTACCTTCTTATTAACTCTTTAAGATCTAGAAGAAAAATAATTATATATATACCCATCAAAAATCTTTTCCTCCTCCAGTATGGGACAATATTCCTTTGTCAAGGAGGGAAAATTAAAATTTTATTTTTCCCTCCATTTTTCATGCATCCTCTTTTAAGCTAAACTAAGCTTAAAACCCAACAATATCCGCTTTAAAAATGACGACCAACAACAAGAAAAAATAAACAACTAAACTGTCATGCTTTGAATAACACGTAAAAGTCAGCTCCTACAAGCTTATATAGCTCAAACTATACATATGTGGGGTGTATCCCTCACTTTTACATTCTAACATTTCTCTCAAAAGTTTCAAACTTGATATACAAAAATATTTGTGCATCTTCATTCTTTTTCCTATCAATACTATAAGTGGCATAAAAAGAAGCAGAGAAGAAGATAGGCAAGTGGAAGCAGAAGCCATGGCTAACTGCGCCTTAACGTTATTGTCTCGTTTAAATAACAACGCGACTTCAACGGATCGAGATTATCACAATGATTTTGAATGTAAAACTTGCAATAAACGGTTTCCATCTTTTCAAGCGCTCGGCAACCACCGTGCAAGTCATAAACGGCCAAAATTACTCGCTGGAGCCGGAGATTTTCTTGTGCAATCCAAAAAGAATAAAATGCATGAATGTTATATTTGTGGTATGGAGTTCTATTTGGGTCAAGCTTTAGGTGGACATATGATACGTCATCAGAAAACGTCGTCGTCAGTAGCCAGAAAGACAAAGACACAGGTCACTGGTATTATTTTCTGCTGCTTGGACTTGAATTTAACCCCTGATGAAAATGTTGAATTGAAGTTATGGCCGACGGCTCCGGTTTCATCTCCTGTTTTGTGATGTTTTATTTAGGAGAAGTTGTAGTTGATTTGTTAATTCTTTTAGGACTCTGCATTCATTTTCTTGTAAAGTTCCTCAATTCAGTTTATTCTTTTACGTACTTATGTTGAATGTATATATACCACGTAGGGCTTGTAGGTATTTTCAAACCATGTGTTTGATTTTATCTTGAATAGTACTGGTTTGATCAGAAAATGTTGAGCAATACGTGTGTGATAAGTTATGTACCTTTTTGTATTTTGATAATCTAACAAATTTCATATGATAATCAGATAGGAGACGTGTTATACATCTTCAAAGTGCTCTAGAATAACAAGTTACATGTCTGGCACAAGTTCCAACATGTTCAATCAAAGAAATGGCAGAGGGAACATATGACTATCAGTTTCTCCGGCGACAAGTCAACTCCTTACAGTTGTTAAAGTCGCTGCATTGTTTCTCTGCACACGCAACAGTGCAACAGTCACTTTATGGAGCATGTCTTGTACCAGATAATTACATACATTATCCCAATGACCTCACTTATTTATTACCAACATAAGGCAAGGGAAAACACACTTGCAAACCCTAAATCATTAAGGCTCTCTTAAGTGTATTGCCGCCCCTATTGAACTAAAAAGCTTGAAGAACAAAGTTGCAACAGAACAAAGGACCATATCCCAGCACTGAGTCTATTACATGTCCTTAGTATTGTTGTACCTTTGTTAGTGTTATTTACTTGCAATTCCTACTCAGCTTAGTTAGAAGCATTCTGTAGGACATCATTTGTAAAACCATAAACCTTGTGTTTGTGTTTGGCTAGAGTAAGTCAAAGTGGTGAGTTTTGTAATATAGTTATTACAAATAGGCTTTCAATATAGTTATTACAAGTAGGTGAGGGATTAAGAGGTTAATTCCTATATTACAATAGATTGTAATATAAAATTTGCTCGGTTAGTGAAGTTAAAATCCTACGAGTGTAGGTCGTGGTTTTTAATCCCGTGAGCTGGGAGTTTTCCACGTAAAACACTGGTGTGTCATTTACTTACTGTTGTGTGTGTGTGTTTTCTGGGAATTGATAGAGAACCAGGTTCTCTATACAGTTTGGTGGACTTTAAGTTTCTTTCAATTGATATCAAAGCATGTTCTTTTTAAAAGGTTAACACCTAGAAAGGATCAACATGTCTGCTCCACCAAACTTTGAAGAAGGTCATTCAACCTACAAACTACCAAGATTTAATGGACAATACTACGGATGATGGAAGACAAGGATGCATGATAGTATCATGGCTGAAGATTCAGAGCTTTGGGATGTCATCTGCGATGGACCCTTCGTCCCTATGAAGACCATTAGCGAGCCAGCAGTGACAGTACCAAAGACATGGAAGGAGTACAATGATGTCGACTGCAAAGCTATAGAGAAAAACTTTCGAGCAAAGAAGATCCTCGTCTGCGGTATTGGACGAGACGAGTATAATAGAATTTCTGCTTGTCAATCTGCCAAGGAGATCTCGGAGGCTCTCCAAACTGCACATGAAGGAACAACTCAAGTAAAGCAATCAAAGATCGACATTCTCACTACTGAATATGAACTCTTCAGTATGAATGATGATGAATCCATTCAGAACATACATACTCGATTCACCTCGATCATTAATGAGCTCCACTATCTAGGAGAGATCATTCCAAGGAATAAACTTGTTCGGAAAATACTTAGTGTATTACCTGGTTCTTGGGAAAGCAAAGTCAATGCTATCACAGAGGCAAAAGATTTGTAAAGCTGACCTTTGACGAACTCATTGGAAATCTGAAGATCTATGAAATGAAGAAAAAGAAGGACCAAGAAAGAAGAGAACACAAAAAGGAAAAGAACCTTGTCCTCAAGACAAACAACAATGATTCAAGTGGTGAGGATGCTGACATGGCCTATTTGATAAGGAGATTGAAGAAAATGGTTCGCAGAAATGGAGGCATTCCGAAAAAGGACAGCTCTAGCAGAACAAAAGGCTATGACTTATGTCATAAATGCAGAAAGCCAGGACATTTCATCAAAGATTGTCCTCTCCACAAGCAAGATAAGTAAAATCACAACACAAACAAAATAGTTAAGAGGAACACGGTTCCTGACAGAAAATTCAAGAGAAAAGATGTTGTTGACAATGTTGTGAAACAAGCTCTTGCTGTATGGGGAGACTCCTCCAGTGAATCTGAGGGAGATGATGAACAAGGCAACACATCTACAATGGTAGTTGAAAGCGAAGCAGCTGAATATAACTCCATCTTTGCCCTGATGGCAAAATCTGACAAGGATGAAAATGATGATGATGATGATGAGGTAAACTTTCTAGACGTTCAAATAAATTTGAAGTCTTATTCCAAAAAGAAGCTTGTATCCTTAGCTAATGTTTTGATTGATGCTTATCATAATCTTATCAATGATAAAAATATGTTAACTAGGGAACTAGGAGAGGTAGAACATGCGAGAGATGATTTAGTAGTCGTAGTGGTTGATTTAAAAGAAAGCATTGGGGATTTAAAGAAAGAAAAGGATGCTCTAACTAAGAAAATTGAAAACGTAGAGCATGAAAGAGATGACTTGTTAGTAGTAGTTGTGGATATAAAAGAAATAATAGAATAATTAAAAAGAGAGAATAGTTCTGGAAACACTTTAAAAGGTAAGGAGGTGGCAAGTGAGGCATACCTTAAACTCAAAAATGAGCTCAAAATGGTGAAATTGAGTCTGTGTGCTGAACTTGAAAGAAATAGACAACTTCAGGAAAATCTACGCAGGGTTAAAATGACCTAGATAAATCTCTAAAGTGGACCTCATTCTCTGGTACAATCACTGCTATGTATAAATATAACGGGGATACATGCAGAGAATTGGGTTCCAAAAGGAAAAGACTCCTTACAACTCACATAGCAAGTATGTTACTGTCCCTGATAACTGGCTTTGCACTCATTGTGGTAACACTGGGCAATTTAAAGAATCCTGTAAAGTCATATTTCAGTCCCACCAGTAAAACAAAGTTCTTGTTGAAAAAGAACCTACAGCTAAAGAACCCGGTCCCTCAAATAAAAAATGTGTAATGCATGCTTGGATAAGAAGAAGTTTAATTCGTCATTTTCCTCATTACATGAGACCCAAACTTGTTCCTAAGTCTAATATATGATTTCCTTGTGTGCAGGGAGCAGTGAAAAGAAGCATCCAAAGATGGTATATGGATAGTGACTTCTCTAAGCATATGACTAGAAGCACTAATGATTTTCTTTCACTCAAAGTCCTTTGGCAATGGCAAAAGGGGATATATTCTGGGAGTTGGAAGAGTTGGGAAGACACTCACTCACTCAATTGAGAATGTGTACTATGTGAATAGCCTGAAATACAGCCTACTAAATGTCTCTCAAATCTACGACAAAGGAAACAAAGTTAAATTCTTATCAAAGACTTACACAGTCACCAATCTTATGACTGGTGAAGTAGTTCTAATGGCAAAAAGATTCAAAAATATCTACATTGCTGATTTTGAATGTTTGAACAATGGGGATCTTACATGTTTGAGTGTTGTTGATGTGGCATAGAAAATTGGGACATGCAAGCTTCTCGTTGATGAACAAGCTGGTTAAGAAGGACCTGGTTCGTGGGCTGCCTAAGTCAAGGTTCAAGTATCACAATGTGTGTGATGCATGTGTAAGAGGAAATCAAGTGCGGTCATCCTTCAAGCCAAAAAAGAAAGTAAGTACCTCAAGGCCACTTGATCTCCTTCATATGGACTTGTATGGACCTATGAGGGTGCCCAATAGAGGAGGAAAGAAGTATATTTTCGTCATAATTGATGACTACTCCAGATTCACATGGACCTAGTTTCTCATAACCAAGGATGAAATTTTTCCAGTCTTTGTTGCCTTTGTGAAGCAGATTCAAGTGAAAATGAGCCATAATGTTGTAAGCATAAGATCTGATCATGGCATAGAGTTCGACAATGCAAAATTCGACAAATTCTGTGCTGAAAATGGTATAAGTCATAATTTTTCAGCTCCCAGAACACCCCCAACAAAATTGTGTTGTGGAGAGAAAAAATAGGACTCTAGAAGACATGGCAAGGATGATACTAATTGACACTGGTGTACCAAAAATCCTTTGGGTGTAGGCAGTCAACACTGCTTGCTATTTGATAAACAAGTGCATGATCAGGTCCCTCTTAAACAAGACCCCGTATGAATTGCTAAACGGGAGAAAACCCAAGCTAACTTACCTAAGAACATTTGGTGCAAATGTTTCATTTTCAATAATGGTAAGGAAGTGCTGGAAAAATTTGATGCCAAATATGATGAAGGAATCCTTCTTGGATATTCCTCACAAAGCAAAACATACAAGGTCTATAACAAAAGGACTCAATGTGTTGAAGAAAACATACATATAATCTTTGATGAATCACACAACTTATGTGGAAGAGATTCACATGATAAGAATGATCAAGACAGAGAGCAGTCAAAGGTTCCTGGAGAAGTTATTGATATGGCAAATGGAAAGGCTGATCTGATGAGTCAAGTCAAGGAATCTAACGAAAAAGATACAGCAGAACCTCCAGCTAATCAGAAGAACCTGGTTCCTTCAGTACAACAACTGAAGCAGAAAACAGAGTTGTTGATGCCGTGCAAGGAACTCCTGATGCTCAGCAAAGAAGTGCACTCACTCTTCCATTGATGTTAATGATGGATCTCATCCAGAGGAACCTGGGTCTTCTTACAATGAGATTAAGGTGTCCAACTGGAAGCATAAAAGTTCATATTCTCTCCAAAATGTGATCACTCATCTTGATTTAGGGATTCAAACTAGATCAAAGACAAGAAGCACATTTGCCTTCTCAACTCTCCTTTTCTCAAATTGAGCCCAAAAATATCAAGGAAGTATTAAAAGATGCTGACTGGATTATTGCTATGCAAGATGAACTCCATCAATTTGAGAGGAACAGTGTATGGAACCTGGTTCCTCGACCCTCAGATAGAACTATTATAGGAACCAGGTGGGTGTTCAAAAACAAGCTTGATGAGTTTGGGAATACAACAAGGAACAAGGCCAGATTAGTGGTTCAAGGCTATAATCAAGAAGAAGGTATTGACTATGATGAGACTTTTGCTCCAATTGCATGAATGGAAGTCATCAGAATTCTCATTGCATTTGCATCTCATATGGAATTCAAATTGTTCCAAAAGGATGTCAAGAGTGCATTTATGAATGGGTATTTAAAGGAAGAAGTCTTCGTCAAACAACCACCTGGTTTTGAGTGTCATGAGCATCCTGAACATGTATTCATGCTTGACAAGGCACTATATGGGTTAAAGAAGGACCCTCGTGCATGGTATGAAAGGTTGTTCAGGTTCCTTCTGGAAAATGGCTTCACAAGAGAAAAAATTAACAACACTCTATTTTTGAAGAAACGAGGGAGGAACCTGCTGATTGTACAAGTTTATGTTGACGACATCATTTTTTGGTGCAACAAATGATTCCTTGTGTAAGGAGTTTTCCAAGCGTATGGGAAGCGAGTTTGAGATGAGCATGATGGGGGAACTGAACTTTTTCTTAGGTCTGCAAGTTAAGCAAACCTCTAAGGGAACGATGATAAGTCAGCAGAAGTACATTAAAGAGCTTCTGAAGAGATTTGAGATGGAAAGTTCAAAGACCATTGATACTCCTATTGCCACTGCCACTTGTCTGCACATGGATGGACCTGGTTTTCCTGTGAACGAAATCATGTATAGAGGTATCATTGGTTCACTCTTGTATCTCACAACCAGCAGACCTGATATTATGTTCAATGTGGGATTATGTGCTAGATTCCAATCAAGTCCAAATAAATATCATCTGAAAGCTGCCAAGAAGATTCTAAGGTATCTCAAAGAAATACGGGACCTGGTCCTCTACTATCCTTCAAGAAATAATTTTGACTTAATTGGGTATATTGATGTTGATTATGCTGGTTACTTGGTGTATAGAAAGAGAACATCTGGCATGACACATTTTCTAGGGGCATGCTTGATTTCATGGGGTACAAAACAAACAAAACTATGTAGCATTTTTTACTGCAGAAGCTGAATATGTGGCAGTTGCATCCTGTTGTGCTCAACTACTGTGGATCAAGCAATAACTGGAGGATTTTGGTGTGTTTTATGATTGCGTGCCATTACTGTGTGACAACACAAGTGCTCTCAACAAGGCAAAGAATCCGGTCCAACATAAGGTAACAAAACACATTGATGTGCGACATCATTTTCTTAGGGACAATGTTGAAAAGGGTCTCATCTGCATGAAGTTTTGCAAAATAAAGAACCAGGTAGCTGATATATTCACCAAAGCATTGAGCATAGAACACTTTGAAAAGAATCGACTGTCGTTGGGGCTGATAAAACCAAACTAAGCACCAGGTCCCTCAATTCGGCTATGAAAGAATGAACATGTAAAACTGCTAAAAATATTTTTTTTTTGGCAATTTCTAACTCATTTATATACCGTTACAGGTAAACATGCATGGTAACTACAGAGCAAACAAGTAGCTAATAATATTTCATTTTAGTAAAAGGATGAGGCTCACATTTACAAAACTCAGTCAGCGAACCTGGTTCCCTTGACTCAGGTTAGTAGTTCAATTTACACTCATGCACGTTTTAAACGGCTATAAAAATGCCATGTCATTAAATGTTTCCGCTTCTCTCTCTCATCCTTTTAAAACCCAAACGTCACACCCGTTACAAACTGACCCGTCTTCCCAGCATGTTGCACCTTTTTGTAACCGGTCCCTCACCCCTTCTAAATAACCCCAAAAGACGTCATTCTCACAAATATCCACATCAAAGCCATCAAACTTCTTTTTTCTCTCAAAAACCCTCTCTTTCTCGTGTCCCTACTTCCAAAAATGCATTATGTCTTCTCAGAATCTAGAGGTTTCAAATGTTACCAGTGTCACTCCCACTGTGTCTTCATCTCATGAAGCACTGGAGCGTGAGCCTGAGTCACAACCATCACCCAGTCAAAACCCCAACTCAAACCAACAACCACCCATTATTTCTTCTCTACCCATCGAGTTTTGGTTCTCACCGCAATCGTAAAAATCAAATGCCAAAATATTTGTCTCTACAACCTCTCCCACTGCTTCGTCGAAAAAAATAGCATACGACGAAATATTGGACAGAGAAGAGGGACAAAAGGTCTCAAGTCAGTAGGTTGGGGAAGCCTCTGCAGCCTAACAAGATGTTGTTGGCAGTGGTGAAATATCAGAAGTGTCTGCTCCAAGTTTTGATCTGAATGTTGCCTCTCTGACGGGTAAATGGTAATGTTCCTCCTACATCTTCTAATTCTACACTATTGGGTGTGAATGAGAGAGAATCTATAGAGAATATGCTACTTGTTGCTACCGATGGAGGGTTAGTTAGAGAATATGAGTTTGGTGATGTGACCGCTGGGTCTCAAGGGGAAGGAGAAGGAAATGGAGTTGGAGGTGGAGAACTGGTGCCTCTTGAAAATATGGTGCCAGTCAGTACTATAGGGAAAACAACAGAGGGGCCTGCTCTCTCTTCCCAAGAAGAGAACTTTGCTCCTACTTGGGATGAAACCCCATGCTCCTCAAAAGAGCCCCAGGTCAGTACTGACCCTACTCCTTCTCCCCACTTTGATATAGTGCCATTGGATTTTATTATTCCTGAAATGAGACCCTTCCCTGAAGAGGAGAATGATAATAGTGAGGAAGACTATGATGATGTGACTGTAGCAAGTTTCATTGTTTCTAGAAGTGGTAGGATAGTTCCCAAAGAGCCCACTCTTAAGAGACCCACTACTATGCAACAGAAGAAAGAAGCTCTTGAGAGTGCTCTGAAGAGAAACAAGGAAGAAAAGAAAAGAAAGAGGCTGGTGAAAGAGGGAAAGCTAGTGAATGCGGAGGATGTGCCTACAGAAAACATTATGAATGTTGAAGATGAAGGGGTGTATGAGGAACCTGCTTCCTTAATCGTAAATTCTCTAAGAAATTTGTGCCTACAAAGCACAAAAGAGGATAAACCAAAGTGGTGGAGTTTGATAAAGAGAAGAGTGTTGAAGGAGAGGAGTCTGGTGAGAAAGGTAAATCTGAAAAGAAGGAGAAAAGTATGAAGAAGTCTTTGAAGAGGATGGCCAGTAACAAAGAGAAACCTGGTTCCTCCAAGAAAGCCAAAGTGGATGTGTCGGAGGTTGAGAGAAGAGAAAATCTTAAGAAGCAAAGGGTGCTATGGGGCAGAGCATTTGACGCTTACATTCTTGAAATGTCAGGCATGAGACAACTGTTTGCAATTTGTGAATTTCAGAAGTGGACTCATTTGTTTACCATTCAGAGTCCCAAGGTTTATGAACAAAAATCAATAAAGCCAAATAAAGTGAATGCACAAGCTCGAATTCTTGAAAGGTCCCTAGCAGAGTCGCAAGAGTTGTCACACCCCTTTTTACCCCCAAAAGATATATATGGTATGGATTGTGAGTTAAAGAATATTTTTAATTAAAGTGACAAACTTGAGTAGAGAATATTTTACTTAAAGAGTCACCACTTGGAAGGGTGTTCCAAGTCACCTTTTATTTGAATCACTAGTCAAAGAAAAGTTAGACTCTATTTTTATCGGTCTGCAAAAATAAAGTTCGGGTAAGGAATTCTGTTGACCGGGGAGAAGGTGTAAGGCATTCCCCGAGTCTCGTGGTTCTAGCATGGTTGCTTTATTGACTTAAACTTGGCTTGAATTAATTCTGGATAAGTTGCACTTTATTTGGCTTTATGCTTCTCCAATGTCCGCTTTTATTTATTAAAATAAATTAAGAAAAAAAAGATTTGAATAATATTTAAATACCCTAACCGCACTACGCAAGCGATTGCGCGACCGAGATAAATTTTATTAATTTTATCATAATAGCGCTACGCACGCGAATCCGCAGTCATGACAAGAATTATTACTATGTTATTATATTTTGGAAAAAATTAATACATTTGAGAAAATTAATTTTTTTATTTTTTATTTTATTAAAAGTTACTATCGTGCTACGCAAGCGAATCCGCGATTAAGGGGGTTAATTAAATTAAGAAATAACTATGGTATTAGATTATTGAGTTCGTCATGATCACTAGGTGATTGAGTCATTTAATAAATAAATAAAGCATCTAAATTTATTGAATTTGTTTAGCGGACTAAAAGTCAATATTTAAGGAAAAATAATCTTTCACTTTATTATTATTATTATTATTATTATTATTATTATTATTTTGAAACTTAACTAGACTATTATTATTGTTTTCCTAAAAGAAGGGAATTGACTAACCTTAGAGATTACGCTTATGGGGTTAGTAAAACAAAATTAGATTGATTGGTCATTGTCAAACTAAAAAAAAATTTTACAAATTCAAAATGAGTAGTGTATGGCTAAATGAAATGGCTTTGGGGTTATTACTATTGCTAATTTAAAAGATGAGACTAGTGCGGAAAAATTATTTACTTACGTTGCTTAAAACTAGTAAGATGTGGGCTTGTGATGACATTGAAATGAGGCAGCCCAATGTTGGGCTGATGGAGTCAATGGGCTCATGTCCAAGACAAAATCCAATAGGCCCGTATGCTCTAGGACTTCAAATCTGCAGATGTGGCCTTTTAGAGTCACATTACAGATCTAACCATATCTTGCTATTTGCAATCCATAGCCAACTATTTACAAAAATAAGTTTACAGAGACTATCTTTCTATTCACAGTTTAACTACCTTACTAAAATAAACTTTTTCAAGAAATAAGCAAGATTATTGGGACTTTAAAAATAAATAAAAAAACTAGTAAAAAAAAGTTTAGCTTGGCAACAATATAGGGACAAACATAGCTACATGGGTTCAAAATTTAATATATCCTCCTTTCATACAACCAAACAACTGAGGGCCCAGTGGAATTATATTTAACGCTTTAGAAAAAAAAAATAAAGATGTTTGACACAGTTTAATTAACTAACATATAATCATAACATTATCCAACATTCAAGAGCATATAAAATTGAATTACAACAGAAGGATAAAGCTACTAATATTTTTCAACATCATTATCTTTCATTCCAACTTAATTTAGGAGTTTACATCGTCCGAGAATTACCTGGACAACAAAGAGAAGAACAAATATAGCAAAGTCAGCTCTTTCCAAAATCAAGAAGCGGATAACAAAACAATTAAACGGGCAGCAACATAGCAAAAAAACGACAACCAGCAGATTTCAAACCCAAGAAAATGAACCAGAAATACCCAGCAAAACAGTTGAAACCAGCAATTATATAACTCCAGAAGAAGCTTTCAAGACTACTCTATTTTTCTTAAACAAGTTTTGCACTTAAGAATCAACTCACAAAAGCTCACAATATTCAGCTACTAAAGGATGCTTTAGCTACCGATTTTTCTCTCTCTCTTTTTTGTGAGTCGAGAGATCTCCCTTTCCTGCTTTAAAGATGTATGTTTTATATATGAGAAACAACCAGCTATTTCATGATTAAAAATCAGTCTTTTTGACAGATTTTTTACAAAATTATGCACTTAAATTCAAAAGGCAAGACTTTCTAGTTCAATCTCATCCAAAAAAGAGTATTTCAACCAAAATCTGCTCTTCACTATTCAAAGACAGACTTTTGTTAAAAAACTGTCCAAAAGTCTATATGTTCTTACCAAACAATTGACTTGTGAGTTTTGTACTCAAAAAGTCCCTGAAGCAGTAAATAAGCAACCTAGCAAGTACCTATACTCTCAAGTATTCCTTCACTAACTCACTTTCATCAATACAAAACTATTCTACTACTTCAACAAGTGCAAAAACAGAAAATTTAGCATTTCAAACTTTAAACACTAATGCTAAAATAATTAATAAGAGACAAAATAAAATCTGAAAAAATAAAAATAAAATAAAAAATCAGCCAAGAAAAAAAATATATGATATTTTACCATTTCACAATTCAAGTGGCCGAAACAATGGTGGTACGCCAAACGAGGGTGTTGTAACGACCCAGCCGGTCGTTTCGAGAGTTATAACCCTGTTTCCCCCATTTATGCTACTTCTGTGTTCTTCAATTATATTATGATATATCGGGTTAGTTGGTTCGGGCCCGGGAGTGGTTTCGGAGTGAATTGAGACACTTAGTCTCTTTATTAGAAGCTTAAATTGGAAAAGTCAACCGGATATTGACTTATGTGTAAACGATATCGGATTTGAATTTTGATGGTATCGTTAGCTCCGTTAGGTAATTTTGGACTTAGGAGCACGTTCGGAATGTGATTTGGAGGTCCGTAGTGGAATTTATCTTGAATTGGCAAAAATTAAAAATTTGACAATTTTGGTCGGCAGTGAAAAATTTGATATCAAGGTCAGAATGAATTTCTGGAAGTTAGAGTAGGTTCGTGGTGTCATTTGTGACGTGTGTGTAAAATTTGAGGTTATTCGAACGTGGTTTGATAGGTTTCGGCGTCGTTTGCGAAATTTGGAAGTTTAGGAGTTCTTAGGCTTGAATCCGAAGATAACTTGGTGTTTTGATATTATTTTGAGTGATTCGAAGGTTTGACTAAGTTTGCATGGGGTTAAATGACTTGTTGGCATGTTTGGTTAAGGTCTCGGGGGGCCTCAGGTGTGTTTCGGATGCTTAACGGTTGAGTTTTGGACTTATGAGATTGCTGAAGACTTCTGATATATGGTAGTTTCGCACCTGCGGTGTGGAGGCCGCAGGTGCGTACTCGCATGTGCGGAGGAAGGAACGTAGAAGTGGGAGTTGAGGAGATAGCCGGGGGTCGCAGGTGCGAGGTTGTTTCCACATCTGCGAGCCCGCAGATGCACCTGAAGCTCCGCAGATGCGAAAAATGAGTTGGAGGGGAGGATCGCAGAAGCGGACTTTTGTCCGCAGGTGCGCACACGCAGGCGCGACCACTTGCACACAGATGCGGACCCAGCCCTTTTAGTCATTCCTGCACCTGCGATGTAATTTCCGCAGGTGCGGCGTCGTAGATGCAACTGAAGGTCCGCAGGTGCAGAAGAACTGGACAGAAAAGTGAGATTTCGAGGGTTTGATTCCAATTTCAATTTAGGGACTTTGAGACCTCGGTGTGAGGCGATGTTTCGAGGTTTCTTCATTAAGATTGTTTGGGCAAGTGATTCTAACTCGGATTGGACTATATTCCATGAATCTATTGCTATTTTCATCATTTAATTAGAGATTTGAGTTGTAAATTTGGGAAAAAATGGTAGAAATTTCATAAGCTTAAATTTCGAGTTTTGGAAGGTGATTTGAGGTTGGATTCGAGTAATTCTTGTATGGTTGGGCTTGTGAGTGGATGTGTGTTCATATTTTGTGACTTTTGTCAAATTTCGAGACGTGGGCCCGGGGGCCGGTTTGAGTCGATTTCGAATTTTTGGCTATACTTTAGTAGTTTTCTTGTGGAATTAATCCTTTTATCCTTTATTGATTGTGTTTTATTACTTGTGGCTAGATTCGGGACATTTGGAGGCCGATCTGAGAGGAAAAGGCATCGAAGAGTAGGATTTTGCTCGGATTAAGGTAAGTAACAGTCTTAAATCTTATTTTGAGGGTATGAAACACCGAGAATTTGTATAATGTGATATTTGGAGGTGACGCACATGCTAGGTGACGGGCGTGTGAGCGTGCACCATGAGGGATTGTGAGCATATGGGCTGTAGGAGCCCCTCCGGAGTCTGTACACCCCCAGTGAGCGCATGTACCTTTGATTGTGAGTATTGAGGCTGAGAGCCGAGTGATTGAGCTATTGAGATAGATGAGTGACAGTAGCCCTGTGAGGTTGTACTTGCTCTTATTTTGTTGTTGCACTTCGTTGCTAATTGTTATTGCTGAGAAACTTTCTGGAGGGCTAATATTGTTGTACCTGAACTCGAAATGTTTTGATTTAAAACACCGAATTGAAAGCATGCCTACTTTTCTTGCCGAAATTACTAAAATGAACTGCAATTGTGTAGCTCGTGACTGCTTCTCAGTTTCTTATTTAATTTTATTACTTACTGAGTTGGAAGTACTCACGTTACTCCCTACACCTTGTGTGCAGATTCAGGTGTGACTGGACGTGGAGGTCAATGAGTTCATGCGCAATTGATCTTCCGGAGATTTACGAGATAGCTGCCAGTGTTCGCAGACCTTGTGCTCCCTCCTCATTATCTTTCTTTCTCTATATTGATATCTAGACGCAGACTATTGTAGACATTGTCTTTTAGATTGAGAGTCTAGTTGCTCATGACTTAGTGACACCCCGATGTCCGGCTATTTTTCCGCACTTATGTTTTATTTGGGTTTTACCCCCATATTTATGAGAAACTCCGATTATTTTTAATGTATTAATTCTTTTCTGTTAAATTTAGAAAGTATTTTGGAAAGGTCGGTTTGCCTAGTACCATGATAGGCGCCATCACGATGGGTTAGGTTTTGGGTCGTGACAAGTTTGTATCAAAGTCTAGGTTACATAGGTCTCACGAGTCATGAGCGAGTTTAGTAGAGTCTTGCGAATCAGTACGGAGACATTTGTACTTATCTTCGGGAGGCTGCATGACCCTTAGGAAACTCCACATTCTTGAATTCTTGTCGTGCGAATCTGTTGATTCTAGTAACTAAACATCTGTTATTTCATTCTCTTACAGATGGTGAGGACTCGTACTACCGATCAGGAGGGCCAGCCACAAATACCACCAACCAGGGCCGCGAGAGGTCGAGCCCACGGTAGAGGATATGGTAGGGGCAGAGGTGCATCCCGCACAACAGCTGAGGCAGTACCTGCAGATCCACTAGTTGCCCTAGATCAGGACCAGATTCCAGTTGTTGATGCACCGGCTCAGGCACCAACTGTGCCTATTATGATTCCAGGCCTTCAGGAGGCCTTAGCTCAGATTCTGACTGCGTGCACCAGCCTTGCTCAGGCGGTCTCTGTCCGGTTGCAGCAGCCACTTCTCAGGCTGGGGGAGGTTCTCAGACTCCCGCTGCTCGCACACCAGAGCAGGTGGTATAGGGATTCCAGACACCAGGGGCACCACCCGCCCATCCGGTTGCAGCTGCTCAGGACTATGTGGTTCCTGTTATGCCTGAGGATGAGCATCGTAGATTGGAGAGGTTTGGGAGACTCCAGCCTCCATCTTTCATTGGTGCAGAGGGAGAGGATGCACATGGTTTCTTGGACAGGTGTCAGAGGATACTCTGTACAGCAGGTATTCTGGAGACCCGTTGAGTCTCGTTCACTACCTTTCAGTTCTCTGGGGCTGCATTCAGTTGGTGGGAGGCTTACGAGAGGCGTAGGCCGGTCGGTGTAGCACCCCTTACTTGGCAGCAGTTCTCTAGTATCTTTCTGGAGAAGTTCGTGCCTCAGTCTTGCATAGAGGAGCTGCACAAATAGTTTGAGCAACTTTGTTAGGGTGATATGTCTATGACGCAGTATGAGATGGGATTCTCAAAGTTGGCCCTTATCTGGTTGGTTCCCACAGACAGGGAGAGGATCTTGAGGTTTATATATGGCCTCACTTATCAGTTGCGATTGCTTATGACCAAAGAGAGAGTGTTTGGTGCTATTTTTGATGGAGTTGTCGACATTGCTCGGCAGAATGAGATGGTTCGCGGTCAGTAGAGGGTTGAGAGGGAGGCCAAGAGGCCTCATGGACATGGTGGATTTAGTGGTACTCCTTCTGGGGGTTAGTTCCAGCACGGTAGAGGTCGTCCATTCGGACATGCTTAGATGGCTCGCCCAGTTCACCATGGTACATCATCTGGCCATGGATCTCACAGTTATCAGCAGGGCCGTTCATCTCTTGGTGCCCTTCCAGCGCAAAGTTCTTCTCGTGCTCCATCGGGTCAGGGTTCGTCTATGCCGGGTCCTTCTGCTAGTTATCCCGTGCTCGTGGATCCCTTCAGTCCCCAGCACCAGCACCGGGGTGTTTCTATGAGTGTGGAGAGTTTGGTCACATGAGGAGAGAGTGTCCTCGTCTAGTGGGAGGTCCCGCTCCGCAGAGGAGCCAGTCTATGTCATCAGCATCAGTTCCTCCACCACCAGCCCAGTCAGCTAGGGGTGGAGCCCAGTCAACTAGGGGTCGCTCGAGAGGGGGAGGCAGATCAGGGGGTGGCCAGGCCCGTTTCTATGCTCTTCCTGCCAGACCAGATGCTATTGCTTCAGATGATGTGATTACAGGTATTATCTCAGTTTGTCACAGAGATGCCTCTGTATTATTTGACCCTGGTTCCACTTATTCATATGTTTCCTCGTATTTTGCTCATTTTCTGGATATGCCCCGTGAGTCTTTAGTTTTATCTGTTCATGTATCTACTTCTATGGGTGATACTATTATTGTGGACCGTGTATATCGGTCATGTTGGTGACTATTGGGGGTCTGGAGACCAAAGTGGATCTTTTGTTTCTTAGTACGGTCGATTTTGATGTGATATTGGGTTTGGATTGGTTGTCTCCATGTCATGTTATTCTAGACTGTCACGCTAAAACTTTGACGTTGGCGATGCCGGGGCTGTCGAGCGTTGAGTGGAGCGGTTCTATAGGCTATGTTCCCAGTATAGTGATTTCATACTTAAAGGTTCAGCGGATGGTTGAGAAGGGTTGTCTATCCTATTTGGCTTTTGTGAGGGATGCTAGTGCAGAGACTCCTGTCATTGATTATGTTCCGGTGGTATGTGACTTTCCGGATGTGTTTCCTGCAGACCTGCCGGACATGCCGCCTGACAGGGATATTGACTTTGGTATTGATTTGGTACCGGGCACTCAGCCCATTTCTATTCCATTGTATCGTATGGCACCGACGGAATTGAGTGAGTTGAAGGGACAGCTTCAGGAACTCCTTGATAAGGGGTTTATTCGACCTAGTGTGTCACCTTGGGGTGCACCGGTCCTATTTGTGAAGAAGAAGGATGGTTCCATGATGATGTGCATTGATTACAGGCAGTTAAACAAGGTCACGGTCAAGAACAAGTACCCTTTGTCACGTATTGATGACCTATTTGACCAGCTTCAGGGGGCGAGGGTGTTCTCCAAGATTAATGTGAGGTCAGGGTATCACCACCTGAAGATTCAGATATTCTTAAGACATCTTTCTGGACCCGATATGGCCATTATGAGTTCTTAGTAATGTCTTTTTGGCTGACTAATGCCCCAGCAATGTTCATGCATTTGATGAACAGTGTATTCCAGCCCTATTTAGACTCATTCGTTATTGTATTCATTGATGACACTCTGGTGTACTCTCGTATCCAGGAGGAGCATGCTCAGCATTTGAGGATTGTGTTACAGAGATCGAGGGAGGAGAAGCTCTATGCAAAGTTCTCCAAGTGTGAGTTTTGACTCAGTTCAGTAGCATTCTTGAGGAACGTGGTGTCCAGTGAGGGTATTCAGGTGGATCCAAAGAATATAGAGGCGGTGCAGATTTGGCCTAGACCATCCTCAGCAACGGAGATTAGAAGCTTTCTTGGTTTGGCGGGCTATTCCCGTCGCTTTGTGGAGGAATTTTCATCTATTGCATCGCTCTTGACCAAATTGACCCAAAAGGGTGCTCCATTCAGGTAGTCGGATGAGTGTGAGGAGAGCTTTCAGAAGCTCAAGACTACCTTGACCACATCTCCAGTGTTGATTCTGTCATCAGCTTTAGGTTCTTACACCGTGTATTGTGATGCCTCGAGGATAGGTATTGGATGTGTTCTGGTACAGGAGGGTAGGGTGATTTCCTATGCCTCACGCTAGTTGAAGACTCATAAAAAGAACTATCATGCCCATGATCTTGAGCTAGCAACTATTGTTCACGCCCTAAAGATTTGGCGGTACTATCTGTACGGGGTTCATTGTGAGATCTACACTGATCACCGGAGTTTGCAGCATCTGTTAAAGCAGAAGGATCTTAATTTGCGCCAACGGAGATGGTTGGAGCTTCTCAAGGACTGTGACATCATTATTTTGTATCATCCGGGGAAGGCCAATATGGTGGCCGATGCTTTGAGCCGTTGGGTGGAGAGTTTGGTGAGTTTAGCATATCTTCCAGCAGTAGAGAGACCTTTGGCATTGGACATTCGGTCCTTAGCTGTCTATCTTGTGAGATTGGATATTTCAGAGTCGAGTCGGGTATTGGCTTATGTGGTCTCCAGGTCTTCTCTTTATGACCGTATTAGGGAACGTCAGTATGATGACCCCCACCTGCTCGTTCTTCAGGATAGGGTTCAGCGAGGTGATGCTAGGGATATGACTATTGGTGATGACGGCGTGTTGAGAATGCAAAGCCGGATATGTGTGCCTAATGTATATGGGCTCCGAGAGTTGATTCTTGAGGAGGCCCACAGCTCGCGGTATTCCATCCATCCGGGTGCCACAAAGATGTACCAGGATTTGAGACAGCACTATTGGTGGAGGCGGATGAAGAAGGATATAGTTGGGTTTGTGGCTCGGTGTCTCAACTGTCAACAGGTTAAGTATGAACATCAGAGACTGGGTGGCTTGCTTCAGAAATTAGAGATCCCAGAGTGGAAGTGGGAGCGAAACACCATGGACTTCGTAGTTAGGCTCCCACGGACTTCGAGAAAGTTCGATGCTATTTGGGTTATTGTGGATCGGCTGACCAAGTCTGCGCACTTCATTCCAGTTGGCACTACTTACTCTTCAGAGCGGTTGGCTGAGATTTACATCCGAGAGATTGTTCGCTTGCATGGTGTCCCACTTTCCATCATTTAAAATAGGGGCACTCAGTTTACATCGCAATTTTGGAGGGTTGTGCAGTGAGAGTTGGGTACTGAGGTTGAGTTGAGCACAACCTTTCACCCTCAGACGGATGGACAATCCGAGCGCACTATCCAGATATTGGAGGACATGTTATGCTCTTGTGTCATTGACTTTGGGGGTTCATGGGACCAGTTTCTGCCACTCGCAGAGTTTGCATATAACAACAGTTATCAGTCGAGCATTCAGAAGGCTCCGTATGAGGCTTTATATGAGAGGAGCTGTAGATCTCCAGTAGGATAGTTCGAGCTGGGTAAAGCTAGACTCTTGGGTACAGACTTGGTCCAGGATGCATTAGACAAGGAAAAATCGATTCAGGAGCGGCTTCGCACGGCACAGTCTAGGCAGAAGAGTTATCCAGACAAGAAGGTCTGTGATGTGTCTTTCATGGTTGGGGAGAAGGTGTTGCTGAAGGTATCACCCATGAAGGGTGTTATGAGGTTTGGGAAGAGGGGCAAGTTGAGCCCCCGGTTCATTGGGCCTTTTGAGGTGCTTCAGAGGATTGGAGAGGTGGCTTACAAGTTTGCCTTGCCACCCTGCTTGTCGAGTGTGCATCTAGTGTTTCATGTTTCTATGCTCCGGAAGTATATTGGAGATCCGTCCCATATTTTGGATTTCAGCACGGTTCAGTTAGATGGTGATATGACTTATGATGTGGAGCCGGTGGCCATTTTGGATTGGCAGGTTCGGAAGTTGAGGTTAGAGGATATAGCTTCAGTGAAGGTGCGGTGGAGAGGTCAGCCTGTGGAGGAGGCCACCTGGGAGACCTAGCAGGAGATGCGGATCAGATATCCACACCTATTCGAGACTCCAGGTATGTTTCTAGACTCGTTCGAGGACAAACGTTTGTTTAAGAGGGGGAGAATGTAACGACCCGGCCAGTCATTTCGAGAGTTATAGCCTCGTTTTCCCCATTTATGATTCTTCTGTTCTTCAGTTATATTGTGATATATCGGGTTACTTGGTTCGGGTCCAGAATGGTTTCGGAGTGAATTGAGACACTTAATCTCTTCATTAGAAGCTTAAGCTGGAAAAGTCAACTGGATGTTGACTTATGTGTAAATTATCTCAGATTTGAATTTTGATGGTTCTATTAGCTCCGTTATGTAATTTTGGACTTAGGAGTGCGTTCGGAATGTGATTTGGAGGTCCGTAGTGGAATTTGACTTAAATTGGTGAAAATTAAAAATTTGGCGATTTTGGTCGGCAGTGAAAAATTTGATATCGGGGTCGGAATGAATTTCTGGAAGTTGGAGTAGGTTCGTGGTGTCATTTGTGATGTGTGTAAAATTTGAGGTCATTCGGACGTGGTTTGATAGGTTTCGGCATCGTTTGCGGAATTTGGAAGTTTAGGAGTTCATATGCTTGAATCCGGGGGTAATTTGGTGTTTTGATGTTATTTTGAGTGATTCAAAGGTTCGACTAAGTTCGCATGGGGTTATATGACTTGTTTTGAGTGATTCGAAGGTTCTGATATCTGGCAGTTTCACACCTGCGGTGGGGAGGCCGCAGGTGCGTACTCGCACGTGCGGAGGAAGGAGCGTATAAGCGGGAGTTGAGGAGATGGCCGGGGATCGCAGGTGCGAGGGTGTTTCTGCATCTGCGAGCCCGCAGATGCGCCTGAATCTCCGCAGATGCGGAAAATGAGTTGGAGTGGAGGATCACAGAAGCAGACTTTTGTCCGCAGGTGCGCACACGCAGGCGCGACCACTTACACTCAGATCCGGCCCAGCCCTTTTAGTCATTCCCGCACCTGCGATGGAATTTCCGCAGGTGCGGCATCGCAGATGCGACTGAAGGTCCGCAGGTGCGGAAGAACTGGACAGAAAAGTGGGATTTCGAGGTTTCTTCATGAAGATTATTGGGGTAAGTGATTCTAACTCGGATTAGACTATATTCCATGAATCTATTACTATTTTCATCATCTAATTAGAGATTTGAGTTGTAAATTTGGGAGAAAATGGTAGAAACTTCATAGGCTTAAATTTCGAGTTTTGGAAGGTGATTTGAGGTTGGATTCGAGTAATTCTTGTATGGTTGGGCTCGTGAGTGGATGGGTGTTCATATTTTGTGACTTTTGTTGGATTTCGAGACGTGGACCCGGGGGCCGGTTTGAGCCGATTTCGGATTTTGGGATATATTTTAGTAATTTTCTTGTGGAATTGATCCTTTTAGCCTTTATTGATTGTGTTGTATTACTTGTGTCTAGATTTGGGATGTTTGGAGGCCGATCTGAGAGGCAAAGACATCGGGGAGTTGGATTTTGCTCGGATTGAGGTAAGTAACAGTCTTAAATATGGTTTTGAGGGTATGAAACCTCGAGAATTTGTATAATGTGATATTTGGAGGTAACGCACATGCTAGGTGACGGGTTTGTGAGCGTGCACCATGAGGGATTGTGACTTGGTCCATCCCGTGAGACTGTAAAGTCGAATAGCCATTGTTATTACTTGATTTTCCTTGTCTTAGAGCAATTGACTACCTTTTGTGTTAGAAACCATGCTTAGGCCATATGATATCACTATTGGGACCCGCATCAGTCGTATACTTGTTAAACTGACTGCTAATTGTTGTCTTGTACTCAGTCAAAGTCTTATTGTGTGTTATATCTATGTTTTCTCTCATGTTTTGTTGATACTTGTTGTAATACCTGTTGGGGCTGGTTGTTATGATATTCTATGAGCCTGAGGGGCTGGAGAGGTTAGTGACTGAGGTAGGGCTTGAGTACCGGGTTCAGAGCTATGTGAGATATATTGGATCGAGTTGCACGCCGTAACAATATTGGATCGGGTTACACGCTGCAACAAGCCTTCGGGCCATATATCGGATCGGGATGCATGCCGCAACAATATATGGATCAGGCTGCACACCGCAACAGTATTGGGTCGGGCTGCACGCCGCAGCAATATATAGCGCTTGGGTTGTAGGAGCCCCTCCGAAGTTTGTACACCCCCAGTGAGCGCAGGTACCTTTGATTATGAGTATTGAGGCTGAGAGCCGAGTGATTGAGCTGTTGAGATAGATGAGTGACAGTAGCTCTGTGAGGCTGTACTTGTTATTATTTTGTTATTGCACTTCGTTGCAAATTGTTGTTGTTGTGAAACTTTCTGGAGGGCTTATATTGTTGTACCTGAACTCGAAATGCTTTGATTTAAAACACTAAATTGAAAACGTGCCTACTTTTCTTGCCGAAATTACTAAAATGAACTGCAATTGTGTAGCTCGTCACTGCTTCTCAGTTCCTTATTTAATTTTGTTACTTACTGAGTTGGAAGTACTCACATTACTCCCTGCACCTTGTGTGCAGATTCAGGTGTGACTGGACGTGGAGGTCATTGAGTTCGTGCGCAATTGATCTTCTAGAGATTTACGAGATAGCTGCCGGTGTTCGCAGACCTTGTTCTCCCTCCTCATTATCTTTCTTTCTCTATATTGATATCTAGACGCAGACTATTATAGACATTGTCTTTTAGATTGAGAGTCTAGTTGCTCATGACTTAGTGACACTCCGATGACGGGATATTTTTCCGCACTTATGTTTTATTTGGGTTTTACCCCCGTATTTATGAGAACCTCAGATTATTTTAAATGTATTAATTCTTTTCAGTTAAATTTGGAAAGTATTTTGGAAAGGTCGGTTTGCCCAGTACCATGATAGGCGCCATCACGATGGGTTAGGTTTTGGGTCGTGACAAGTTTGTATCAAAGCCTAGGTTACATAGGTCTCACGAGTCATGAGCGGGTTTAGTAGAGTCTTACAGATCAGTACGGAGACATCTGTACTTATCTTCGAGAGGCTGCAGGACCCTTAGGAAACTCCACATTCTTAAATTCTTATCATACGAATCTGTTGATTCTAGTAACTAAACATCTGTTGTTTTATTATCTCACAGATGGTGAGGACTCGTACTACAGGTCAGGAGGGCCAGCCACCAGTACCACCAGTTAGGGCTGCGAGAGGCCGAGCCCACGGTAGAGGACGTAGTAGGGGCAGAGCTGCAACCCACACAGTAGTTGGGGCAGTACCTGCAGATCCACCAGTTGCCCCAGATCAGGACCAGATTCCAGTTGTTGATGCACCAGCTCATGCACCACCTGTGCCAATTGTGATTCCAGGCCTTCAGGAGGCCTTAGCTCAGATTTTGACCGCGTGCACAAGCCTTGCTCAGGTGGTCTCTGTTCTGGCCACAACGGCCACTTCTCAGGCCGTGGGAGGTGCTCAGACTCCCGTTTCTCGCACACCAGAGCAGGTGGTACAGGGATTCCAGACACTGGGGGCACCACTCGCCCAACCGATTGCAGCTGCTCAGGACTATGTGGTTCCTGCTATGCCTGAGGATGAGCAGCGTAGATTGGAGAGGTTTGGGAGACTCTAGCCTCCATCTTTCAGTGGTGCAGAGGGAGAGGATGCACAGGGTTTCTTGGACATGTGTCAGAGGATACTCCGTACAGCAGGTATTCTGGAGACTAGTGGGGTCTCGTTGTGGACCTTTTGATGAGGGAGAGATGAATGGATGATATTTAATTTTGATTCACTTAATGAAACGATGTAGTTTTGAGGCAAAACTACGTCGTTTCGGACCCTTTCAATGGCAGCCCCTTATCTTGCACTCTTGGCCATTTTGTATTTTAAATTCGGCCCAATTTCTTTCTTAATCCTACTTATTAAACTAAATTTACACAAACAAATATATTAATTAAATAACTTATTCAAATGATCAAATAACTAGATTAATTCACCTATTGAACAGTTAGATAATTTCTAAAATGCACAAATGAAGAATTATTTTTGGTATTTTTATGATAGGAAATACGCAATTAAAGACACAAAAATTGAAAAATTGTTAAATAACAAAAACACTAATAAATTTAAGAGGTGTTAAAATAGTGCAAAAATGAGGTATTCACATCCATGATTTAGCAATACTTTCGTCAGTTCTCGAGGTAATCATGACCACGATTTTAGCCACATATTCTTTTACTTATACGCCTCATTTTTCTTCTTTTTACACTTCACAATCTTTTGAACTCTCTCAACTTCTCTTACTCAATTCTCTCTTGCTTTTACTCTTCCTTGGCCTTCTTCTTCAAAGAATTTTTACTTATTTCTGCCAATCATGGCCTCTTCTTCCAAGAACTTCAGCTCTTCAAAAAACAAAGAAAGCACCGATGATGATGCCCCTCCTACGGTGAGCACCATTATTCTCAGAAGGCTCAGTACATCCAAGGATTTTGAAGAGAAGTTTCCTTCTGCTAGCTCCCACACATGGGCTATTGGCATGTACCCCACTTCCATCTTTCCTTCTACATTCCTACTGTGAAGGAGGACTGTGACTGCCACGATTTGAATATTATCGTTCCCGATCTGGCGGAGCGAGTAACCTTCCTAAAGAAGGGTTTTACATACGTTTACACGTACCCCTTCACTTTGGGCCCATTCTCATTAAGCGGGAGACTTGACCCCGTAATCTTGGAGTTTTGCTACCGGTATCAAGTCTTCTTGGCACATGTGATCCCTTATGTGTGGCGGATAGTAGCCTATCTACAACCCAGGAGACAGGGGAAGACCTCTCCTTGTCCCGCATGATGAATCTTTACTCCCCCAAGATTTTTCGTGGGAGAGTGATAAACTTTAGCAAACGTGGTCACCATGCTTTGCTCGCCATCATGGATGATGACAAAGACCATGGGTGGATGGTAGGGGTGTTCAAAACCAAAAATCGAAAACTGAACCAAAACTGAAACTTAATGGCTTATTGGTATCGGGTTAACGGTTTAACATACGGGGAACGGATTGAAATTTTTTATTAACGGCTTATCGGTTTGGGGGCGGATTATTCAATTTTCTTAATGGATAATCCGTTAACCCATTAAGAATATATATATATATATATATATATATATATATCAAAAACCCTTCCACTTCTTCCAGTACTCTATCTCTAAGTTCTAACGCCTAATTCCTAAATAATCAGTACCCTTACATACTATGCATCAGAAGATCCCAGGCTTGGCTTAACTTAGCTTATTCTCCCACCCTACAACAAGGTTGTTTAAGCAACTGTCTATGGTTCACCTCTGCTTTTATTTTTTTAAACTAATGCCTGCTGTCTATGTTTAATAGAAGAACAACAGTGCTATGCCACAACTTTTTTCACTCTACAACACATGACATACTACCTCATTCTTATGTAGGCGTTAATGGACATGTATGTCTGGACTCAATGTGTAATTTTCTATTCTGAATTTGTATGCTAGGCAGTCAGAAAACAATTAATGCATGCAATATAGATTGAATTAGGCTGATAAACCGCACGATAAGAGCTAAACCGATACCAATTTGCCCGATATCTTATCGGGTGGCTAGCGGATTAATACATTTAAAAGCCGATAACCGTTAAGCCAAACCGTTAAAGAGTAATTAACCGCCCAATCTGCCCAATAAGCATCCCTAGTGGATGGAGCGGTTCATTGTAGTTGCCACCAGGGACATCATCCCTGCCACAACTCCATATTTCCCCGAGTCATGGGCTCGTACAAGTAAGTTCAATGTTGATCTTTTCCTTGATTAACGGTTGTTTTATATTGTTACTAATCCTCCTCTTTTCATTATTTCTACAACTCGGTGGACACCACCAAGGGTCGAAGGTTTGGACCCGTGGGTCCAGAAGATTTTTAATATTACCACACCTGAGACCCATTGGTGGAAAGAACTGGCCCTTAAATACGAGTGGAAGGCCAAAATCATGGTAAGTCGATTCTTGAACTAATATTGTTTTTACCTCACGTATAAGAAAATTGACTAACTTCTCTTTCCGTTGAATTCAGGTCTTTCGCAAGGCTCTGTTACCGCCCCCGAGGAGGACATTTTGGCTGATCCCACAGAGGCGATGAGGTTGCTGTATTCTTCTACGACCGAGGCCAAATATAAAAGGGTGAGGAGCATCGTGCCTGAGCCAACCGCAGTCACTGTGGTAATCGATGAAGAGGGGAAAGCCAAAGATAAAGGGGCTTCCCTACGGATGAAACAACTGAGGAAGATGACCAAGCACTCTAGGAGAGTATGACCTAGTGGAGAATGCTAATTCTCCCTTTCCAGTCCCAGTTGTTGCTCCTGGTACTATGAGGCTGAGTACTGGATCCCTTCCGTCTTCAGTTGATGAGCAACCTACAACCAGCACTGCCTTGCCACAACTGCTTCTCATCCCACAACACCATCAGCTTTATCTCCTTCCACTCCAATCATGCCCTCATCACCGATACCTGTAACATCACCCCACCAACCACAGACACCCGAGAGGAGGATGTCCCTCTTCCCCAGTCCCCAGACTATGGGAATTTGGGGCACAACTATTCGTCCCCTTCGTCAGATCCTCAGAGGAGGATGAGTGTCTCCCTTTCGATTTCTACTAAGTGTCATATGCTATCTCAGCCAGTGGAACTTGCCAATTACTAGAAGTCACTGACTTCAGAGAAAGATAAGAAGAAAATGCACTCTCTTTAGGGGCATGTATTATAAATAATGCCATGCACAACGCATCGACGGTACTTCGTTCTCTTTGTTTTTTTTTATTTGTTCTGGAAGAATTTCTAACTTAGAGTTTTGCTTTGCATGCCAACTTCCTTACCTCCAAGGTCCTTCAAAAGTTGATCCTCAATAAACAAAAACTCACATTCGAGCGGGATCAACTATTGTCCAAGCGGGATCAGATTAGAAGAGTGTATGATAAATAATGTTATGCACAACACATCAACGATATGGTACTTCGTTCTCTTTGCTGTTTTTTTTTATTTGTTATAGAAGAATTTCTAACTTAGATTTTTGCTTTGCATGCCAACTTCCTTACCTCCGAGGGCCATCAAAAATTAATCCTCGATAAATAAAAACTCACAACCGAGCGGGATCAACAATTGGCCGAGCGGGATCAGATTGTTGCTTGCCTCCTGGTATTTGAAGCACAAGCTACCTAAATCGGTGGTTGGAGGCCCGGTTTCAACAGAGAGCAGGAGATGCTGGACCTTAGCCAAGAGGCCGCCCTGTTAAATATATAATTTCAAGAGGCCAAGTTTAAATGGTCTGATGTCCAAAATGCCGTTCTTACTGCTGTCGAACATGAGGCTACCTCTACTGAGAGACTGAATAATTTGGAGGCAGCCTTGCACTCCAAAGATATAGAGGTTATTGCCGTTGAGAAGAAGTGTGCCCAGATGGAAGAGAAGTATAAGAAGGTCAAGGAGCATAATAAAGTTCATATCTCCACTATCTGTGACCTCGATCTCGGCCTGCAGGCCAGAAGATCCGAACGGAATAGCCTTACGGCCGAGGTTGATTATCTTAAGTCAGAGCTCCAGCATCGAGCGGATTCCCTCATTTTTGTAAAAACATATTCAATGTATAGTATGACGAGAAAAGCCTTGGAAGAGGCTAAAGTGGGCGTCATTGATTTTGATGTCAAGATCGCCAAGGCCCGTAAGCTGGAGTCAACTGCCCGAAGGTGTCTCCCGGTTCGACTCGATGCAACTGAATCTTCTCGTTCTGGTTTTGAGTTCTCGGGAATTGAGGAGGAACTTGAAGGGGATGATGACGAAGGCCAAGTTCCCGAGCCGGTGGCAGATTTGCCTACTTCTCCTAGGGGCGTAAATGCTTCTCTTCCCCCAAGTTCTGGGGTGCTTTATTTTCCCTTTTCTTTTCATACTTTTGTACTTGTGATTCTTGGTACGTTTTGTTATATAAAAGTGCTTTATGTTTAAGCATTACGCAAAGTTTACTTTTTTTGCATCCAATTATACAAGGCTTCAGGTGTATTTTTCCCCGATAGTGTTTGGATTCCGGACATAAATTGTTCCGAAACCAACCCTTTACTATGATGGTTTCATAATAGAGGGCCCTCTTATGTTTACGGTTCTCTTGAAGAGGACGTCTCATGTCCATTCCGGCACTAACATTTGAAGTACTTGATTAACTTTCAAATGATAAAATTAATTCATCATTTGGAAAAGAAAAAACATAAAAATAAAAGGACTTTATTTTATTCCTTCCATTTTAAAAATTACATTAGCATTCGTTGTGCTGAAAAGAAATTGCCATTACTTGTGGCTAATTTGTACAACTTGTTTCTACGAGGCTGGCTGCGTAGTCCCCGATCCCGATGATACATCTTTGTTCCCAAATTTTGTAGTCTCGATTTATGTGGTAGTTAGGTTGCCGTATTCTTGTATCATTCCCCCAGTGTTCAAATGCGAAGAATGCGAATTTGAACACTAGAAGTCATGTTCCTTCATTGATTCCACTAGTGAATGGTTTGATAATCTTTGGTCCGATAGCAAGCTTCATTTCCCATTAGGAACTTTGCCACCGAGCAAAAGATTATCTAACCACTCCAGTGGCTTGTCTTGAAGGGGCACTTATGAACGGTCAGATATCTTTTGGTCTGATAGCAAGCTTTATTTCCCATTAGAAAATTTGCTATCGAGCCAAAGACTATTTGACCATCCCGTAGTGGCTTGTTGTTTCCATGCCTTGTTGTTTAAACATCTTATTTATTATGGTGGCGTTTCCTTCATAGTATGCTTTCTGTTGCTGCCTCATTAAAACCCTTGCCAGAAAAATCAAACTGGGACAAAAACTAGACGAAGGGAAAATGAGTGCAGCACGTACTTTCAATATAAATGGTCCCCATTAGCAATAATACCTTTTGAGGTGTGTCACATTCCAGTTGCTTGGTAATTTTGCTCTGTCTTGATTTTCCAACTCGTATGATCCTTTCTCGGTGACAACTAAAACCCGGTAGGAGCCTTCCCACGCCAGACCCAGCTTTTCTGTGTTGAGCTCTCAGGTGTTTTGAGTCACTTTCCTTAAAACCAAGTCTCCCACATTGAAATAATGGAGATTGACTCTTCGATTATAGTATCTTTCCATTCTTTGTTTCTGGGCCACCATCCTTATGTATGCCAAGTCCCTGCGTTCATCGAGCAACTCCAATCTAAACAACAACGCTTCGTTGTTTGCTTCTTCATCCACCCAAAAGTATCTCATAGTAGGTTCTCCCACTTCCATATAGATCAGGGCCTCTGCTCCGTATACAAGAGAGAAAGGTGTCTCTTCCGTGCTTGACTTGGTCATCGTTCGGTATGCCTATAACAGCCTCGGTAACTCTTCGGGCCATTTGCCTTTCACTGCTTCCAACCTCTTTTTGAGATTTTGAATAATCACTTTGTTTGTTGATTCAGCTTGGCCGTTTGCGCTCGGGGGTATGGCAAAGATGTGATCCTTTTTGATTTTCAAGTCTTCAAGGAATTTTGTGACCTTTGCGCCTATAAATTGTGGCCCGTTGTCGCAGGCTATCTCCTTTGGTATTCCAAACCTGTGGATTATATTCTCCCACATGAAATCAACCACTTCACGCTCGCCGATTTTTTGGTAAGGGCTTTCTTCAATCCACTTAGAGAAGTAATCGGTTAAAATTAAAAGAAATATTACCTTACCAGGAGCCGGCGATAGCGAACCGACTATGTCCATCCCCCATTTCATGAATGGCCAAGGCGATAATACCGAATGAAATAGTTCTACCGGTTGATGCACCAACGGCCTATGTCACTGACATTTGTCGCATTTTTGAAAGAACTCCTTAGCGTCTTGTTCCATTCGGGGCTAGTGTTATCCCGCCTTAACTAACTTTAACACTAACGAGTCCGCACTAGAGTGGTTTCCACAGATTCCTTCGTGAACTTCTTTCATGACATAATTAGCCTCGGAGGCTCCTAAACATTAGGCCAACGAGACTTGAAAAGACTTTCTATACAATTGGCCTCCCCAGAAACTGTATCGAGCTGCTTTGATGCGGAGTACCCGGGATGCCTTTAGGCTTCGGGTAGTTTACCGTGCTCAAGATAGTCGATGATCTCGTTTCTCCAGTCCTAGACCAAATAGGTCGTAGTTACTTCATAATAACCGTCCACATCCAATATCGAATGCATGAGTTGAACGACCGCACCGGAGTCAGATCCCTTCATTTTTGTGGACGAGCCCAGGTTGGCCAGTGCGTTTGCTTCTACGTTTTCTTCTCTCGGTATGTGGGTGATTGACCATTCCCTTAACCGTGCGAGAAAATCATGGACTTTCACTATGTATTACTGCATGTGTTCCTCTTTGGTGTCGAAGACCCCGTATACCGGATTTACTATCGGTTGTGAGTCACATTTGATTTCAATGACCTCGAAATCTAGTCCTCATGTCAGTTCAAGTCCTGCAATCAAAGTCTCATACTCGGCCTCATTGTTAGTTAAGGGAACATATGGCATGCCTTTGGGTTTCTCCCAATGGCATAATTAGTACTACCCCGAGCCTGGACCCTTTCATGTTGGAAGCTCCATCCATGAACAAGGTCCATACTCTCAATGTCGTTTCCGACACTATCACCGCCTCTTTGGTCGCCAAAGGCAACAGTCTGGGACTGAAATAGGCCACGAAGTTAGCCAAAACTTGTGACTTGATCGCAGTCCTAGGTTTATACTCTATGTCAAATTTACTAATCTAGACTGCCTATTTGGCCAGTCGACCTAAAAGTTCAGGTTTATGAAGGATATTCTGCAGGGGAAAGGTTGTCACCACAGTTATCGGGTGGCATTAAAAATAAGGCCTAAGATTTCGAGCTATAACTACGAGAGCTAAGGCTAATTAGGTGTGGGCAGCGAGTTTCCGCTCCCGTTAAAATTTTACTAACTTAATAAATAAGAGATTGCGTACCTTCGTCTTCACAAACTAAAACGTCATTTATAGCTTCCTCCAAGACAGCTAAGTAGACCAGTAATTGTTCGCAGTCCTCCGGTTTCTATAGTAATGGAGGACTCAATAAATACCTTTTCAAATCCTTCAAGCCTTGCTGACATTCTGGAGTCCATTCGAAGTCATTCTTCTTTTTCAGAAGTGAGAAAAAATGATAAAATTTTGCGAAGACCGGGAAATAAACCTGCTTAAAGCGACCAGTCTTCCCGTTAACCTCTGAACCTCTTTCACATTTTCTAGCTGGTCGGGAATGTCCTTGATGGCTTTAATCTTATCGGGATTGACTTTAATCCCCTTTTGTGACACCAGGAACCCCAAGAACTTACCGGAGCTGACTCTGAATGCATGTTTTTCGGGGTTAAGCTTTCATGTTGTGCTTCCTTAGGACGTCAAAGGTTTCTTGGAGGTGTTTAAGACGATCACTTGTGCTCAAAGATTTAATTAACATATCATCTATGTAAACTTTCATTGTTTTCCCTATTTATTTTTCAAACATTTTGTTCACATGATTCTGATAAGTGGTTTTGGCATTCTTAAGCCCGAAAGTCATCACATTATAGCAATATATGCCAAAGTTTGTTATGAACAAAGTTTTTTCCTAATCTTCCAGGTTCATTTTGATTTGGTTGTACCCGGAATAGGTATCTAGGAAACTCATCAACTCGTGCCCGGCCGTCGCATCAATCATTTGATCAATGTTTGGCAATGGGAACAAGTCTTTTGGGCACGCCTTATTTAGATCCTTATAATCTACGCACATGTGAAATTTATTATTCTTTTTCAAAACTATTACTACATTAGCTAACTAGTCATGATACTTTACCTCCCGAATTGAACCGATATCAAGCAATCGAGTTACCTCTTCTTTGACAAACCTATTTCTGACCTCGGCAATATGGTGTTTCTTCTGCCTTACCAGAGGGATGTTGGGATCTAGGCTTAACTTGTGCGCGACCACCTCTAACGGGATACCTATCATATCCACATGTGACCACACAAAACAGTCAACATTGAATTTAAGAAATTCTATAAATCCTTACCTGAACTCGGGGTTTATTCTTGTCCCCAAGTGGTTCCTCTCCAAGAATTCCTTGAACAATGAGACTTGTTCGAGTTCTTCCGCCGTGGATTTGTTTGCGTCCATTTCTTCTGGTACTTGGAAATACCTCGGTATCAAATAGGATTCCGATGACTCCCCCCCCCCGTCGACTTTGTTTGGATCGGGAGCAGGCATCGATTCCTTTAATTGCTACAACACATGTTCCTTCCATTTGCTACTAGAAACCGATATCGCGTTTATCTCTGTTATCGCCAGTTGATCTCCTCTTATTTGTCTAATTCCCTATGGAGTGGGGAATTTCAGAATTTGGTGGTATGTCGACGGTACAACCTTCATTTCATGTAACTCCCTTTGGGTAACCGATACCTTTGTCTTTTTTCGCGGATGAAAAGGTTACACCATTAACCTTGTTCCCTCCAAAAATCATGTTGATCGTTAGACGAGAAGAATCTTCTCCCGTCTTCGAGGGTTTCGAGTTATCCCGATTGCAGTCGTAGTTATTTTTAGCTCAGTTGCTTAAGAACTCTCTGAGATGGCCATTTTTCAACAATGTCACCACCTCCTCGCGCAAATGACAACAGTCCCCAATCTGGTGGCCATTAGTCTCATGATACTCACACCACATGTTAGTATCCCTATAGTTGGGGTTGGATCTCATCGGCCTCGGGAACCGTGCTTCCTTAATGTTCCATATCATCGATACCAGTTCTACTACGTTGGAATTGAAGTTATACTCGAACAATCTGGGGAAGGTAGAATCTCGGGACCTCATACCTCTTTGTCCTGTAATGATCTGTTATTCTGGCCACGATCAATTCTCCTATCGGTAACGAACCTATCCACCGATCGAAAATCTCTGTTGCGTCCTTCGGCCCTTTCGTAGGGCAAAAACCAGCCTTTAGAGGACCGTCGATCTATGTCAAAATCGTCCCTCAACTTTTCCTTATTTTTCTCTCGGTTCCGACCCTTGATTGATGCGAGTAAACCAAACTGGTTATCCTATATTCTTATCTTTGATTCGTAACGGTTGTGGACATCTGCCCATGTTATTGTCTGGAACTCGAGAAGACTTTCTTTCAATTTTCGGGAAGCGTCAGAGCTCATTTGGTTTAGCCCCTTAGTGAACGTCTCAAATGCCCACTTATCTGGCACGACCGGTAGCAACATCTTTTTCTTCTAAAATCTGTCCATGAACTCTCGCAGCAGTTTAGACTCTCTTTGTGCAATTCTAAATATGTTGGCCTTTCGGGCCTGCACCTTCCTGGCCCAGGCATGGGCCTTGATAAAAGAATCCTCGAGCATCTTGTAGGAATCTATTGAATGCTCGAGTAAAAGTGAATACCATGTTAGGGCCTCCTTCGTGAGGGTCTCCCCGAACCTTTTCAGCAAGACTGACTCAATCTCGTGCGGAGCTAAGTCATTTCCTTTCACCATCGTTGTATAGGTGGTGATGTTCTCCTCAGGATCCGAGGTCCCATAATATTTTGGCACGTTTGTCATTTTGAACTGCTTTGGGATTAACTCTAGTGCCGCGCTTGGTTTGAACGACAACTAGATGTATTTCTTTGAGTCCGGTCAATTCAACACTGGAGGTGCGCCCGAGATTTGATTCATTCAGGCGTTTATTTCCCTCATAAACCTTATGAGTTTGGTTTTAAAGAAATCATTCCCCCTGGCATCGTCGAAGCCAACCTCACCCCTAGGGGTGTTGTTATCAACCCGTTGTGCTCTTTGGTTTGCGGGAGTACCAGGAGGAACTGGTCTTCTTATATTCGCGTTGTTGGAAGCATCCAACAACGTTTGCCTCAATTCTGTCATGACCTGATCTTGTCACGAGAGATGACCCATAATAGCTTTTTGTTGTTCCCTTGGGATTCTCAATGTTTTCACAACGTGCTCGTCTTCAACATCATCAGGAGTTGCCTCCCAAACGTGTCATGGATATTGCCCGCCATGGACCGGCGTCGCTTCATCCCTCTCGTTGCGGATATCGCTAATCGAATCTTCATGTTGAGGTTGATTTCCTTGGGCCTCAACGTTGTGCGTGATGTTGACATCGTTATGTGCCATTTTTTAATGATTTTTTTGCTATGAAACAAAGAATTAAATATGCAAGGATCTACTCAATTACGCAACTATCTAAGCCTCACAGTAGGCGCCAAACTTTTTACCCATAAAACGATACAATTGAATTTGTAACGTGGTTTATAGACAAGCGAATCGATTTGATCCCAAAATGATAAGTAAATTAAATAAAATGCAAGACTTAGCATTGAAATCGAGATAAGACAACAAATATCTTGGTTCCGGGAGTAGAGTTTTCGAAGGCAATAATACAAATATCAATAGATAAGAAATCACGTATTATTGAGCTTTTGAATAGTATATAGCATAAGTTTGTGAGAAAATTTGTTTCCCTTACAATGACTGTTGAAGTCACTATCTATAGTTGTACCTAAGGAACAAGGTCCTAGGATCAAGCCACTCTTAAATGAAAATTACGGGGGCCATTGATGAATATGTAACAACATGCTATGAATGCCAAAATTCTCTATAACGGATTGTGTATTTAATACTGCAAAATATTGTTCATTGAATGTTATCGGGTGACAGATATTTATTTGTCTTCATTAGCAATACGCCCTTCGGGATCATCCCGGTGACAACCGAAGTTGTTGTCCCCGATCTTGGTTTTCACTTGTCTTATTTTTTGTCTGTCTCCAATTTCACGTGTCGTTCTATTATACGAGTATTTAATACGAATCGATTTTACCCGGTACAAAGCTAATTGTTCTTGGTTAATCATTTCTATTACTTCCATCGAGCAGTTTGTGACCTCAAGCGGTATGAGGTTATTCTCATACTGCTTCACTTCTCTAGGTATAACGAGTTTAAGAGAATGCTATCAATTTGATTATCAAGTAATTTTTTTTTACATTTTAATACCAAATCTTTTGAATTGCCATTGACATTCACGTTTTATTTTTCTCTTTAGAACCCATCTTATTACTGAGCTAAGTTTGAAAAACAACCCATCTTGGGTTTGGACTCACCTATTAGTCACTCACTTATAGAATTAATTAAAATTATTTTTATTAAAGTACAAAACTTATGTTCTAGTATGTGGGCGAATATAAAATTGTGTGATATATGGTAATTGCACAATTGATGATAGAATATGTTGAAATTATCATGATGATATTATTAAATATTAGAACTAAACTATTATGTTCAAATAATGACTTAAAAAAGTTATGTGTAGCCGAAGTAGAGATATTATAAAAGAAAATGATTTTTGCCAATTAGTGAGGGAGGTAAATTTATCACTACTCTTAAAAATAATAATTTAAATAGAACAAATATTTTGAACAATTAAGATAATTTCATCAAGAAAAAGTATTTTGACAAAATATTATTCTTCATATCAAAACATTAAATGGCAGAGTTAAAGGACCAACTAAAACTGCCAATGAAATGTTTCATGTTTGAGGACGAATAGGTGATGAATCTAAACATGAGGGCTCAAAAGAAAATTCCATCAAAACATTAGCCAATGAGTCAATAACACGAATTCTTTGTTTCCTGAGATGAAGGAAAAAGACAGCAACTGCTGCTCTGGGGATTAGGGTTAGTGTGCTTGCGGACTACTGGCGGCTTTAGCGCTGATAACAAAACTAGCTTAGAGCCCGTTTGGATTAGCTGATTTGAATTAGCTGATAAGTATTAGGTGCTGAAAAGCACTTTTAAGTGCTGAAATTGATTTAATAAATAAGCAGTTATGTGTTTGGATACAAGTGCTGAAATTGATAATAAGCTGCTGCAGTATTTGATTAAAAAGTGCTGATAAATTTTTTTTCTGTTAAAATGACTTAAATAACCTTAGAAGTGTTTACACCTATAAGGGCGTAATATCTTCAAAATTTTAGATTCCAAATCGATCCAAATACAAAATATTCTATTTGTCATTTTATTTTAAATATAATTGTGCTTAGATAAGATAACTTTTATGATAAATATAATTTATTTTATGATAAGCATATAATCATAAGTTATAATAATTAATAAACTGATAAAAGTTTTTCAGTAAAAAATAAATCTAAATAGGACAAAATATTTGAAGAGAAACAAATACTGTCTTTATCACTACAACACTTAGAAAGTAACGTACCAAAAATTTGATATGTCCTCGTTTATTACATACAGTCCAAAGATTAATACACAATAACATAAATATAAATATGCAAAGGAATATAGAATTTTTTATCTTAAATAGTCAATGAGCATTGCAGACTTGAAGAGACGGAGTGAGGGGGTTAGGTTGAAATAGTAATTGAGTCAGTGAGTATCGATACAACAGTTTTGTTCTAAAAAAGAATATTTTAAGGATAAAATAGTAAAAATTTTGGTCAAACTTAAAGTGCTTATAAGCTAAAAATTTATAAGTTGGGGTGATCAGCTTATGACTTTTGGCTTATTTTTAACTTATAAATAGTTGACTTATAAGCACTTTAACTTTAGCAAACGCATAAATAAGGCGAAAAGTGCTTATAAGCTACTTGCTTACCCAAACACCTCTAAAAATGAAAACTTTAGTCCTCCCTTCTTCTTCCTCACAGATTCCCCCATGGCTAATCCTCTTTTGCAGACACCATCTTTGCACTTCTTCAATCTCATCCTCACTAACAAATCAACACCCACAAATTCCTGAACTTTCCCCTTCAGATTCTCTTGAAAATCCCATCTTAAACACTCAAGATTCTGAAAAGCCTGTTCCTTTACATGACATTGACCATTCTTGTGACAAACCCATTTCGGAAGATGGCGGATTTACCAATAATTATGTAGTTGATGTACTTTTGAGCCACAGAGATGACCCTGATTCAGCTTATAGGTATTTTCAAACTGCTAGGCAACAAAGGAGTTTTTGCATACAAAATATGACCCTTTCTTTGTTTTGCTTCACATATTAGTAAGTTCTACAATGCATCAACATAAAGCTCGACGTTTGCTTGATAATTATGCTTTTAGTGACTCTGGTCCATCTGCTACTGTTATTTTTAATGGTTTAGTTAATTGTTGTAAGGCTTTTGATTTCGAGTTAAATCCTCGACTTTTTAATTTCTTGATAAATAGTTGTGTGAAAGTTAATAGATTGAATGATGCAATTGATTGTTTCAATGGGATGGTTGAAATTGATATAATGTCGCGGATCCCGATTATGAACAAGCTTTTAAAGGCATTGGTGAGGCAGGGCATGATTGAAGTAGTGCGAGATTTGTATGCTGATGTAGTGTCTAGAGCGATCTGTTATGATTGTCGTACTGTGCATATTTTGAGGTCTGCTTGTCTGAGAGAAGGGAGCATGGAGGAGGCGGTGAAGCTTTTTAAGGAGGCTTAGATGAGTGGGATTAAGCTTGACACAGGGTTGTATAGCCTTTGTGTTTATGTCGCTTGTAAGGAGCAGAATCTTAGTTTCGGGTTGGAGTTGTTGGGGGAGATGAAAGACAGGGGTTGGGTTCCTTCCGAGGGCACTTATGTGAACATAATTTCCACTTGCGTGAAGTAAAAGAATATGGTTGACGCGTGAAGGCTCAAGGATGAAATGCTTAGTAATGGGCATCCGATGAACTTGGTGGTTGCAACAAGTTTGATGAAAGGGTATCATGTGCAGGGCAATTTATCAAATGCTTTGGATTTGTTTGACAAACTGGCCGAGTATGGACTCACTCCAAACAAGGTGACATATGGAGTTTTAATAGAAGGCTGCTGTAAAAATGGGAATATTGAAAAAGCAGTAGAAATTTACAGGCAAATGAAACTTGCTGGAATCAAGCCTAATGTTTATGTTGAGAATTCGTTAATAAAGGGATTTTTGAGTGTTAACTTGTTAGATGAAGCATTGAATGTGTTTGATGAGGCAATAAATTTTGGGACGGCCAATGTTTTCACTTACAATAGTATAATAGCCTGGTATTGTAAGAAGAGTCAAATGGATGACGCTCAAAACGTGTGGGATAAGATGGTCGATAATGGAGTCGTACCTTCTATAGATTCATACAACAATATGATTCTTGGAAATTGCAGAAACGGGAATATGGACAAAGCATTGGATGTGTTCTCTCAGTTGCCAGAAAGGCAGTTGAAAGCTAATATTGTAACATATAGCATTTTGATTGACGGATATTTTAGAAAAGGTGACACTGATAAAGCGGGGAACACATTTGATCAAATGGTCTCTTCAGGAATTGCCCCTACTGACTGCACATTCAATATTATTATAAGTGGTATGTCCAAAGCTCGCAAAATGTCAGAGGCAAAAGATTTTCTTAAAAAGATTGTTGCAGGAGGTCTCCTTCCAACATGCATGTCTTGCAATAGCCTAATAGATGGATTTTTGAAGGAAGATGATGTCACCTCAGCATTGGCTGTTTACAGAGAGTTGTGCGATAGTGGGATTTCCCCAGATGTTGCAATTTACACAACTTTGATTGATGGATTCTGCAAAAGCAATAACATTGATCTAGCTTTAAAAATGTTGAATGAGATGAGAAATAGAGAAATTAAGTTAGATGCTATTGCGTATGCTGTTCTTATAGATGGCTTTTGCAAAAGAAGAGACATGAAAAATGCTTCTGAACTTTTTGATGAAATCCTTCAAGTTGGTCTACCTCCTAACCTATTTGTGTATAACAGCATGATAAATGGGTTTAGAAATGTAAATAATATGGAAGCAGCACTAGTCTTGCATGATAGGATGATCAATGAAGGCGTTACATGTGATTTGGAAACATACACCGCATTGATTGATGGGCTTTTAAAGGATGGAAAAATAGTTATGGCATCTGATTTGTTCACCGAGATGCTTGTAAAGGGTATAATGCCCGACGACATCACATATAATGTTCTTATACACGGTCTTTGCAATAAAGGTCAGGTTGAGAATGCGCACAAGGTCTTAGAGGAGATGTTTAAAAAGAGTACGACTCCTAATGTTCTGATTTATAATACATTAATTGCTGGATACTTCAAGGAGGGAAATTTGCAAGAGGCATTTAGGTTGCATGATGAGATGCTTGACAAAGGTCTTAAGCCTGACGATGCAACCTATGATATTCTTGTAAGTGGTTCATTCAGAGGAAACAGTTTCGCTCTTGGTACTTCATTGCCGCAATGAACTAGACACCCTCTAGCATGCCTGTTTTAATTTCTTGAAGATATATATTGTCCCTTGGATTTCACTCTTGTCACATGTCTCTGTTGTCTGCAAGGTAAACTGAACTTGCTAACTAGTGTTTACAGTGAATTGAGTTAGATACTGATGAGGTTTGGTTTCACTATGACCATTCATTTCTATATCTCTTAGGTTGACAGCTTTAATGGTTGGGGTCCAATGAACTACTTTCGCTTCGTCGCTTGAGTCCCTCGAAGGTATGAATTCTAGTTCATCTTTCTAAGATTGTCACCTGTTGCATTCATAAAAGAGAGGGTGGGGTTGGGGGGAAATCAAAAGAGAAGCAGGATTTTCCGCTGATTCATAATTTAATTTGGATATGAACTTGGGTCTTCTAAAATCTTGAAATTGAACAAACGAGTTCAAGCTGTCTGGTAAATGTTGATCAATAAGTGAACAACTGGATCTTTGTTTTTTGTTTGGTAAATTTTAATAGTTTAATTTGGAGATACTCGAGGCGTGCTGGTGCTGCATTGTCTTATTTGGACCTTATAGAAGGATGAATAGCAGATAACCTGTTTTTGATAGGTAAGCTTATTTTTATTAACACAAAAGCACTATTACTGAGCGCTGGATATTCACAGAGGAGATTGCAGCAAAAAGCCTCAGCTCCCTATTTTTTCAGCTGAGGAGAAATCTAATAAGCTATCTAGCCATTTACAATCTGCATCTTACACCAAAAATCTGGAAAAAGAAAGTCAATTTTATTTTTAAGCTATGAATATCCTCTCATCTGCTTGGGGAAAATCTCAATTCTCTTTCTTCTCAAATGATCGACTATAAATAGGGTGGGCTAGCATCCCAAATCTTCCTTCTGTCTTTATCTCTTCCTTTCCTTATCCAGCTATGCAGTTGTTCCTGCTGTTGTAGCCTTTTAGGCATTGCTCATCTTACTCTAAATATATTCAGGAAGCGGTACCAACAGTTCTGAGACCACTTTGCTGTGAAGGAACAGATGATTGCTATCTTAAGCCACCATTCTACGGAGGTATGATTACCCTCCTTTGAAATTCACCAAGTCAGGGCTGCCTCATAAGACACCACCTGACAGAAGCAAGCCCCTTAATATATAGCCTTGTTCCTCTAGATTCTCTTCCAAGGCCATTGGCCGTGTTGGTCAGCAGTAGATAGCAGGTTTTTACACTGAATTCTTCATTCGTAGTGACTGATGAGTACCTGAAGTTTTGGGGAATGTCTGATCTTTTTTCAAATCTGAAAAATTTAGTCTATTAGTTTGTTAGGCAACTCTTTCTTATGCAAAAAGAAGTGGTTGATGATTGAGGATCTTCCACAATTTTCTGGTTCCTTTGATATCAAGGGACTTTGCTATTCCCCTCTCTCTCTCTCTCAAGTGTAAGAATTGAGGACCTTGCACAATTTGTTGGCTCCTTCTACACCAAGCGATTTTGCTATCCCCCCCCCCCCCCTCTGTGTCACACACACACACACAAAGATCCTTCATGCTGTTTGCAAAATCATGATGTAACTTGACCTTAGCCAAACAATGTCATGATGTAACTTGATCCACCTTGTTGGTGCCCATCTTTTAAAGTCCTTTCATCAATCAAAATAGATTTAAAAAAAAAAAAAAGAAAAAATATTCTTGTTAATAACTGAATCTTATCTGTTCAAACAATTTCTTACTCTAGGTTGAAGGCATGATATGAGAAAGCTTAAAGAGGTACGATCATATTGAGTTCAAATATCTTGTCTTAAACTTTTTGCTGAAGTATAACAAAAAAGAAAACAAGAATTAGGAGGCTCATGGAAATAAGGAGGGAGAGACTTGCTGATTTCTTTTTCTTCTTTAACAAGGGAATTCCTAGTCTTTTTCTTGTTATATTTTGGTGAGACAAAATAAATCTTCCTTGTTAGTCATACTTAATGGTTGAAAAAGCTGATTAAAATGATTTGCAAATGATTGCCTTTTTCACTTAAACAGGGAAATCTGGCCTCTCCTTTTCAGGTTTTAGCCCTGCCTAACGTAGTGTAAGTTTACTTGGATTTCACTTTGTCTGTGAAGGCTACACTGAGGAAACACTAGATAAGTACTACAGCGAAATATTTACTTGGATCTCTTGAAATCTTGAAAAGCAGACTACAGAGAACTTCCACTGAACATGCGGCTGCTAAATTAATTGATAAATTTAGATAATTGAAGAATTTTGAATCGTAGACAAAGATTCGATACTAATTCGATTAATTGTGTGCCAAATGTCATCACTATAACATGTCAAGTTCAATTTTTTAGGAAAAAAACTCCAACAAAAGTTTCAAAATTATTAAAACGATACCAATTTTAAAAAAAATTATACTTCCTCCCACGTATAAGAAAAATTAAAACTTCCTCCCATGTTTGTTTGGTAATTTTTTTTTGATTTATTTATTAAACCTTGCAATGCAAAAAGAAATAAATATTTTCTCTCACGTTATTTTGTGCTGCAGTTTGTAATTTATTTATATATTTTTGTAACACGAAAACAAAACAAAAAAGAATGAAAAGATATATCAGCCGAAAATTCAATTCCACGACTATTGTCTTCCCAAATGTGTGCTTGGAACAATAATTCTAATCTACCTCCATAGTTGATTCATATCCATGTTCTTTTGTGCAAATAATTGTTTATGCGATTTTTTTTTTATGTATCCACATTAAGCCAAGTGGCAGAATAATAATAAGTTACTTGACATTGCTCAAGACAATTAGCAATATTAGGATAATATAAATAAATAATATAATAAAATTAATTAGTTTAGAATTAGTGTAGTTAATTTTGCTATATGATTGTGAAATGCGGCATTTTTAATTACATTAGACGTGATTTTTTTTAAATGATTTTATTCCTCAGATAAGAGATTGTTATAATGTCGTGTAATATGCTCTAAAATTAGATGTTTGAGTTGATTTGGTTAAAAATGCTAGCACATAACCTAGCAGATTTAAGTTTGTGATAGTTTGTTTTCTCCTAAAGTGTAGGAAGCTAGAAATTATATAGATTTATGGAAGAGAAAGATAGGAGTCTTTCGTTAACAGATTTTTATTATTCACATTCTTTAATTTGTCTAAATTTATAAATAATACTTCTACATATCAAGCATATTTGAAGGATCATCTAATTAGTTTGAATTGCAGAATTTAATAAACTACATGATTCCTACGTGGGGTTATCTATTTGAAGATAACTACCATATTAGGAAAAAAAACTACTTCCCAATTTGAAGTGACAATTTTTATTTTTGAGCTTTTATTTTAAAATAATTTTGAAACTCCAACTATGTTGAGCTTTGTCCTAAAAATTTACACTTGTCATCTTATAGTTATGCCACTTAGCATCATATAATTGTTTTGCTTCTATTTTTCCATATAGATAGATTAACAAATTTTTATTATTCATATTCTTCAATTTGTCTAACTTTATAAATAATAATTTTGTATATTATTTATTGACTTTATAATTTTAAATATCAAACATATTTGCAGGATCTTCAAATTAATTTGGATTGTAAAATTTTAAAAACTATATGATTCCTACGAGAGGTTATCTATTTGAAGATACTTACCATATTAGGAAGAAAACTACTTCCCAATATGAATTGTCAATTTTATTTTTTTAAATTTTCGATTTTTATTTTAAAATAATTTGAAACTTCAACTTTCTCGGAGCTTTGTCCTAAAAAATTATACTTTTCATCTTATAATTATGCCACTTGGCATCATATAATTGTTTTTCTTTTCTTTTTCTATTTATTTATTGAAGAAGATTAGTTTGTGTGTCATATCACGTGTTCCGCTGTGTATTTATTTTCTACTGTCCCAAAATTGAGTTCAATTTCTCAAGGAAAAACTTATTGCTCGCTTTTTAAACCAAAAATTTGTACAATAAATTGGGTTGGATACCAGATTGGGCTTCGTTTAGTGGACGACCAGATTTTTGGAAATTGAATGTATCTTTAACAAGAATAGGGAAAAACCTCATGCCCAGACAACCTTAGGATGAATTCACAAAAGGGTCCTTACACATATCCAGAATCAGAGAGAATATGTATTGGTGATAAAGTCCAATAAGGTTTTCACCATGAAAACTTGCTCATAACGACCAGCTCGTACTGTGGGTAACAAGTAATTAGTAATGTATAAGCTGAACATCGAGAAAATGTAGTTAGATAAAAGAAAAAAAAAGAGAATGTATTTAGCCAATGTTTGTAACTGGAAACAGGGGCGGAGCTAGAGCTTCGGACGCGGGTTCGGTCGAACCCAGTAACTTTGTCCAAACTCTATATTTGCCTTTAAAAATTCATTGAATATGTACAAATTATTAATTTAGAACCCAGTAACTTAGAAGGAATAAAATCCCGAACCTATCAGCTTCAAATCCTGGCTCCGCCACTGGAATTGATGAAACCTCCTTTCCCTTAATTCAAATGTTTTACTTCTTTCCTGACCTTGAACTATTTTGATAGCCCAACCCACTTTATCTTAGATATGAAATTAGGCCAGCATTCTTGCTGTTGGCAATGGCTTCAATCTTATACATTTCAAAGTATTGTGAGTGCAGTGAGAACCACTCTATGCACAAGGCCAATGAGCAGAACGCAGAAAGGGCATCTCAGTTCTCTCTCTTTAACACGGTTTGCTGAAGTCAGATGTAACCCTCTCACTTGGATCAGGATTAAATGTTCTTAACCGCGATGGCTGCAGATTGTTCTTCTGCATTAACGTGTCAGCACTGCTTCTCTATAGTGTATCCTACTAGACAATCAGGTTCAGGGAAAATGTGTTGGCTTTTGAATTTTCATCAAGCAAACCTTTTAAGGATGGAGCTTCAGATAATAGCAAGCAAATCTTTTAAAGAGATATTGAAGCAGTGGAGCGACTACTCCCACACTTGAACTGTTTCCTAGCATTGCATAACTGCAACAGAAAACCAAAAGGCATATCTTAGCAAGCAAATCTTTTATGAAACCCAGAAAAAAATTACTGAAATCTTTTGTGAAGTAAAAGCCAGGAAGAGCTCCTAGCCCTCCTCACTGAATTTAAGCTAATTAAAGTGACGACTCTAGTTTCACGGCAATCTGGTGTGGTATTACCATGTTTACTTGTTTGTTTGTTCATTTACTTGTTCACTTATAAAAATATGGAGTTTTAAATAAGATCTGAATGCCTTCTATACCGATTCAAATAATGAAATGATCAGAATCATCATATACTCTGTCTTTTTCTTGCTATATGGCACTCTTTCTGCTTTTGCCTATTCCAAAATGAATGACATGTTCTATATCTGAAAACCTTTTAACTTTAAACTTCCCGTTTTACCCTGAATGATATGCTCTTATAGCCATAAAAACGTCATGGCACCACAAGTTTTAAGAGTATTTTTTATGTCAAAAAGTCTTTCTTCTTTCTTAAACACAGTGCCCACGAGAAAAGCACCGCATAAAATGAAGCGGAGGGGTTACACTGTTTCTAAAATAGGAAAAGACACTATGTCTCGTAGCAGGATAGGGACATAAATTTTTTTCTAAAAGTTCAGTCCATCCACAAAGTCCCTATGGCCTATGCAATGTCAGCTTCTATGAATAACAAACAACAATTACACACTAACAATTTGAACTATAAAATCACAAGAGTTAAAAGAAAAAAAATGATTCATTACTATTGAAGTATGAGTACTGGGAAAAACGACATACCGTTGACGAAACTGGAAGTCTTCCGGAAAAGAATGCAAATTTGCAACCTACATCCCAAAAGAAAGCTATGAAGTAAGAAGAGAGTAGTTCATGAACTGAAGAGAATGAATACCTCCCTAGGTGTGAAGTATCTTAGACACAGATCCTGCAGTGAAGGCGTTCTATTCTCTGTCTTTTCCTGGATTTATGAAATGGTACCCAATGAAATCACTGGAGAGAAGTGTTTTTAAAGTGAAAAGCACAAAAAATGACAGTGTTGATGAGGCTTGAAGCGAAAAGCATGAAGTGAAGCGTACAAGTTACAAAAAGTTAAAAACTACTAAACACATATGAGTTTAGTACTATAATAACCAAATTGCAACTAAACTAACTAATTTCAGCCTCCAAAATACAATAATGCCGCTTTTAATCCAAAAATTCTCAAAGTTGAGATTCGACAAACCAACTGCTTCTTATTGGGAAGAGGGAGATATGAATGATGCATTATTATGAGCCCACAAATGCCACCTTGGCAAGCAATGACCATCCTCACACAAGTAATAGGAGTTGTATTTAACACACTGTAATATTTCTCCTCTCTTATAGTCTTCATTCCACCTTCATTGACCGCAAGAACATCCTTGGATGCTAAAACTGCTCCTACTAGTGTAATGTCTGACATCTACAACAAATTCGTTCTACAGAGAGAAGAGAGATAAACCTCCACAACCATCACAACTTGCAGTCAAAAAGAATCTATGTGATCACTGTTAACAAGATGTACATAGGCCTCATAGAAACAACACGCTCAAGTTGGGGTTTTCAATTAATGTAAATACAGAAGGAGGCATAAAAGAGAAAGAATAGATCTCTCGTAAAATTATAATGAATATGGAACTACTTAGGGGTTTTTTGGTTCAAAGAGAAGTTTAGGAATAAGTAGTTTAGGGATAAGTTATCCCGGGATTATAGTGCAGAGATTATTTCTTGTTGAATTTTTAATCCATGTCTGCTAATACCCATATTGTTATTCCACATCCTATCCGACATAAAATAATACATAAATTCCGCCATAACTTAACAAGTATTATTATAAGGAAAACCAAACTAGTAACCAAACAATGTACAGAACAATGCTGAGTTCTATGCGGTGATTATTTCTCCATACTAACCACCCAAACAAGCACTTATTGTAATGGGCTACGAAAATAAGCAGTAATCAATATATCCTCCCTGATACGCAGAATCATGGTTGCATGTCTGACATCTTATGTTCCTTAAAATTACCAAAAACTTGCATTCAGCTATTCAGTTTTCTTCTCCATTTCTATGGAATATCTAAACAAGAAATATCAAGGTAATCCCATAGAGTAGCAAAAGAAGAAATAAGAATATAAACCACTTTTCAGAAGCTACAGGGATTCTTTCTTAATTGTTATATTATAAAGACGAGAAAAAAGAACATATTCAAGGAGAAAAGTGAACAAATTGATACTTTAAAGCTTTACCTGGACGGTTGCCAGCAGGGAGCCAGTACCCTTCACATATCTGTAATAGCTTTTTGTAAAACAACAGCAACGCTTTGAATGAGGATAAACAATATCTCTAATATTTTCACCCCAACAATAACTGACAAGCAGAGAAAGCTATATTATGACATAAGAAACAGAGGAAGGAGTAGGAATCAACAGGAAGAAGGATACCCATGGCACTTCCCCATCTTTCAACCAAGCTTGATGAAACAAAGTACACATTACTTTCCTCAGCACTTCTATCTGATTTTGCTTAGTCATTGGCATGGAAAGAGGAAGTTGATGAGTCTTCCCCCTTGCCAAAAGTTTTAAATACAAGAAAATCATCCACAGGTTAACAAGCTTGAAGCAGCTCATCCCAATACTCTGCCAATTGCAGCTGTTCGTTTTCCATTGTGCTTTCAGTCTGTCCAAGTAAAGGGCCCGGGGTCCGAAGAAGCTGATTATTAAATTCAGGGACTTCAAAGGATAAAGGTTTCCTTTTGACCTGCAGTAACATATTTCCAGTGGATTCAAATTTGTGTTTTGCAAAATAAATAAATAAATGATCAATAACTCTTAGTCGATATACACAAGCATAGAACTTGCTATGAAATGCTTTTTGGTCGCCAATAAGCCACATTTGTGTTATACTAAAGTCCCATATCTAAACTCTTTAACAAGTAATAACGATGAAAAGTCTTGATTACTTATTTTCCAACTCAAGCATGTCTTCTGCAATCTATAAGCCATTGTTCATATTCACCGAAACTTTTTCAATACTAGATAGCTGTCTGTTGCCTGTGGTTCAAGAGACAGAACAAGTTTTATGAAAAATGGACTAACTTAAAGATAACTTGAAACAATTACAATTTTTTTGATAACCAAGAAATCCTTGAGGACAGTGGCGCACAGTTCGAAACTCGGTGGATGATGCCCCCCTCCCTCACCCTTCTCCATTTGAACATACATGCTTTTGTCTGCCACATCGTCCAAAACCTGCGACGTGTGCCTAACCCACACATTACGCGTTGCATTCTTACCGCTAGATCAAAGCCCGCTCTGGGGCAACTCAAAACAATTACACATTAGAACAGGTCAAGTGCTACGACAAGGTATACTAAGCTAAGCCTGGCCTAAAATCGAAACAGGACTGCATTTTTACCTTACAAATGTTTGTCAACTACGCGGCCCACGTTTTTATAAATGAAGTATCCAACATAATATAAAATGTAAGAACTTGTAATGACTATTTAAGCATATAAAAAAAGGTAACTGAGAAGCAGTTAACAGAAAACCATAATGTACTGAATATAATTCGAAAGTTAAGAGGAACCATGTTAGTTACTTACGTATTTGACTAAGATTTTTATCTTTGCTCGTCTTTGCCAAATATGAACATTGCCTTTGACTTTGTAATCAAATACAGCAATCTTTGCTCCACATAACATGTTTACTTAAGCACAATTCACTTTAGGTTGTGAATGATGCAACTTAGAAGTTTCATGTCAAATTTAGTATTTGAGAAGAATAGACAACAATCAGTAGGTAAAACTGCCTATCCCTTCCCCATTTGCTGGGGAAAAGAGAACTTTTATTTAAACATGTGGGTAAGCTTCATAAGCCAGCCAAAGGGAAAAAAATGCCCAAGTTCTTCCAATTTCTTTAATTATTTTCTTTGTTCTCCTCATTAATCTGTTTCCCATAAAAGACTTTACTTTCTAAGAAGAAATTTTAGTCAGTTCCCAAATACACCTCAGTCACTTCTCATTAATCATAAAGTGTGATCCATCAATCAATTAATTGTGACTCAATCAGAAACAAGTTGGGTAGGGTATACGAAATCCTTTGGTACTATTCCACTCTATTCAGCTAATTCCTTTCAACACATTGACAAATGCAATACATTCACAAAATATTAACAACGTTACAAATATACAACTCTTTGAAAAAATGAAACAAGTCCAAACATGCAAAATGAATGAAAACATACATGTGATGACGATGTATATTAGTGATACAAACCCAAAGAGGAAGACATACCAAGCAGTAATAACGAGGCCGAGAATATGGCAGTCCAAATTGCAGCGGACTCAAAATAAATTCTTGTGTAACAAAATTATTCTTTTCCAATATTTCGACCAATATCTCATGGGTATCAGAAGTCTGCAATAAAGAAAAAAGTATAGTATATTCCAAGATGACCATCTTTGAAAAGTATAGCAAAAGATAGTTGGGTAGACTTAATGGAGCATGGATTGGAAGGATACAAACCTCAAATCCTACAACATTTTCCACAAAAAGATATGAGGGAGGCTGCAATAGCTGTGGTATAAGTTCCAGAATTTTAATAAAAGATGATGCCCGCGCATCACTGGAACCTTTCTGGAGCCCTGACACAAAAATGTAACAAAAAGGTTTCAGTTAATGTGACAATACGAAGAAGACGAAAATAAAAGGGAAAATTGGGAACACAATTCATCACCTTGACGAGTATTAGGAGAAAGTAACCAAGCATCAGCATTGTAGCGGTCAAGATCAGCGGCATTCAGAGTCTGAATGTTACCCTAAGGTCATCCAAAAACATAAACTTTACCAATACTATTTAGTGTCACAAAAACATCTGACACTTACCAATGGATGAATAAATTCTCAGCGACTTTCTCTTTCGATAAGTACACATTGTCAGCTACATTCCTATAAAAATCAACAGACTAAAATGCTCTCTCCATTTCAAATTGAGTTTCACATTGTTGTTTTTAATCCATTTGATAATAAAATGGTACACTTTTCATACATAGTAATAGAGGACTCACTTCTACTTTTCTCTATAAACTTATTCTCTACTTACTAAACATAAAATAGAAGATACCTAAAATGCTAAAGCATGCCATGCATATGATAGTAAACTGTATTTGTAAAATAATTCTGGAGAAGATAAAATAACATATAAACAGAAATGTAAAAGAAACAGAATTTAATCCGAGCTCATTGAATTCACAGTGTTTCCTTAAGGAATTTAATCCCCTCCTAGTACCCAAGGTTGTGGATTATTTCCTCCCAGGATAGAACGAATTACACACTGGTGTAGCGGTATTTCAAACCCCAGTGTTTCAGCGAACATAAAGATCGGTAGCAAATCACACTTACTGTTGTTTTCTTTGTAGTTAAAACAATGCAGAAAAAAGGAGGAGAACTCAGAAATTCGTATTGAAAATCTGAGAGAATGGACTGGTATTTATAGCCAATGTTGAGCTCAAACTAAAGAGTTGCAACTCTTCAAAACTGAAGAGGTGCAACTCTTCAGAAGGGCTGTTTGTGTAAAACGGACATAACGTAAATGACTTTTACAAAAACCGAAAGGGCATATAATGTTCCGTTGGATTTAATATTAATTTTTCGTTTAAAAAAAACGGATATTTAATAACATTTCTGTTAATATTTACTATTAATAAATAAATTTGGTCCAAAAAATTAATCAATCAATCGATCATTTGACCAAATCCAAATCCAAATCCAAATCCGAAGCCGAGTCGAGCGAGCGACGACGGCGGCGCGAGACTTGCCTTCTTCTTAACTCTTTAAGAGCTAGAAGAAGAGCAATTGTATATATACCCATCAAAACCTTTTCCTCTTCCAATATGGGACAATGTCCCTTTGTCAAGGAGGGAAACTCAAATATTTTCAATTTCCCTCTATTTCCCATTCACCCTCTTTTAAGCTATATTTAAGCTTAAAACCCCAACAATCCCGCACATGAACGGGGAATGGCTATATCACGGAAATATGCATGAAAAACTGTGTGATTCGCAAGCAAAGATTAATTGCATCTGGATAAGTAGGTTTCCCTTTGAACTTTCCGTAGTGAACTTATGTCGGATATACTCGGTCAATCGGTAGATTTGATATCTTTGAACCGTCGAACTTTGGTGTATACCTAGACAACCATAAGTCACATAACCAACCCTTAACCGTCTTTGGCTCTCATTGTTGTGTTCGTTTCAGCCATGAACACCGCTTGGTGTCATAAGTGCGTAGAGAACTGGCCTTACAAAATTCTCCTTGAAGCGGCTAACACTTCACACTTACATAGGTGATTCCTAAACGTGTTATCCCGTAGATACACTATTTGATATACCCCGTATCAAATTTAGAAATCATTAAAAAGCCTTAATGCTTTATCCTTGGTACTAAACATTGTCTCATCACGAGAATGGACCAAACTTTTAGTTGACAATGTTAAACCGTCATTAATGACTTTGTTTGATCTCCTTGAACCTAGATTTTGGGATCTCCAGTCTTCTAGGTAGAGTTACCGCCACAATGGCTTGTTCTCGACCATAGTCCCATTCCCCACGATGATTTTTCAACTACCTCTCTAGTTAGGCCTTTTGTAAGTGGATCTGACACATTATCGCTTGACTTTACATAGTCAATCGTGATAATTCCTCTAGAGAGTAATTGCCTAACGGTTTTATGTCTTCGTCGTATATGACGAGATTTACCGTTATACATCACGCTCCCAGCACTTCAAATTGCCGCTTGACTATCACAATGTATGCATATTGGTGCCAACGGTTTGGGCCAAAATGAAATGTCTTCCAAGAAATTCCGGAGCCATTCAGCTTCTTCACCGGCTTTATCTAAGGCTATGAACTCAGCCTCCATTGTACAGCGGGCAATACAAGTTTGCTTGGACGACTTCCAAGATACCGCTCCTTCACCAATAGTGAATACATATCCACTTGTGGACTTAGAATCAGTTGAACCGGTGATCCAATTTGCATCACAGTATCCCTAAATCACCGTAGGATATTTACTGTAGTGCAAAACAAAGTCCTGGGTATGTTCTAAATATCCCACAACTCGTTTCATTGCCATCCAATGAGATTGACCTGGATTGCTCGTGTATCGACTCAATTTACTTATAGCACAAGCTATATCTGGTCGTGTACAATTCATGATATACATTAAGTGTTGGGTTTTTAAGATTAAATGTAGCTTAAAAGAGGGTGAATGAAAAATGGAGGGAAATTGAAAATATTTAAGTTTCCCTCCTTAACAAAGGGACATTGTCCCATATTGAAAAATGAAAAGGTTTTGATGGATATATATACAATTGCTCTTCTTCTAGCTTTTAAAGAGTTAAGAAGAAGGCAAGCCTCGCGCCGTCGCTCGCTCGGCTTCGGATTTGGATTTGGTCAAATGATCGATTAATTTTTTGGACCAAATTTATTTGTTAATAGTAAATATTAACAGAAATGTTATTAAATATCCATTTTTTTTAAAACGAAAAATTAATATTAAATCCAACGGAACATTATATGCCCTTTCGGTTATTGTAAAAGTCATTTTACGTTATGGCCGTTTTACACAAACAGCCCTTTTGAAGAGTTGCACCTCTTCAGTTTTGAAGAGTTGCACCTCTTCAGTTTGAGTTCAACATTGGCTTTAAATACCAGTCCATTCTCTCAGATTTTCAATACGAATTTCTGAGTTCTCCTCCTTTCTTCTGCATTATTTTAACTTTTAACTACAAAGAAAGCAACAGCAAGCGTCATTTGCTACCGATCTTTGTGTTCGCTGAAACACTGGGGTTTGAAATACCGCTACACCAGTGTGTAATTCGTTCTATCCTGAGAGGAAATAATCCACATCCTTGGGTACTAGGAGGGGATTAAATTCCTTAAGGAAACACTGTGAATTCAGTGGGCTCAGATTAAATTATGTTTCTTTTACATTTATGTTTATATGTTATTTTATCTTCTCCAAAATTATTTTACAAATACAGTTTACTATCAAGCTTAAGGAATTTATTATTTTCTGTATTTGTGTTATACTCGTTGTTCTGGAGACTAAAACCTTTGTGGTTTTCTACCCCATTGGATATTAAAATCTACGTGATTTTACCGTTTTTTTGTGTCATTCTTTTACAGAAATGACGAATGACAACGGGAACCAGACTGTTCCTATGGTAACTGCCAATGCATCGACAAGCCTAAGAACACCGGCATTGGCACCGGCAGAAAAACCCGAAAAATTTTCCGGGATTGATTTCAAGCTTTGGCAGCAGAAGATGTTCTTCTACTTGACGACTTTAAGTCTGCAGAAGTTCATTAAGGAAGATGTTCCTGTTTTGCCTGATGAAACTCCAGAAAATGAACGCTTTCTCGTGACTGAGGCGTTGAAGCATTCTGATTTTCTATGCAAGAATTACATTCTTAACGAACTGGAGGACGATCTGTATAACGTCTATAGTAATGTGGAGACGTCAAAACAACTGTGGATAGCGCTTGAAAGGAAATACAAAACGGAAGATGTCGGGTTAAAGAAATTTGTTGCCGCTAAATTTTTGGACTACAAAATGGTAGATAGCAAGTCTGTTATTACCCAAGTCCAGGAATTGCAAGTGATTATTTACGATCTGCTTGCTGAAGGTCTTGTCATCAATGAAGCATTCCAAGTTGCAGCGATGATTGAGAAGTTGCCTCCTTTGTGGAAGGACTTCAAAAACTACTTGAAACACAAACGCAGGGAGAGGTCCCTTGAAGATCTCATTGTTCGGTTGAGAATCGAAGAGGACAACAAAGCTGCTGAAAAGAAAGGCCGTGGAAACTCAACAATAATGGGAGCAAATATTGTTGAGGATACTCTTCAAAATAATAGTGTAAGGCCCCGTTAAAATTTTCTAATAATTTAATATTTTAAAGTGCGACAACGGTATTCGGGAATAACGTATTCGAGTATCAAATGAGACCTATGGGGCGGAACCACATTATTTGAACATCAAAAGTGTTTCAACAACATTGCTTCTTCGAGTATAAGTGGTATCACATTAATCAAATGAGCTCCAAATTCAGTTTTGATTGAAGCATTAGATCCGTATTGAAATTACGGAGCCATAGCAAAAATAATCGTCGAATTCGAACATCGTCTGAGAGAGTTATGCCCATTCCCGTGTCATAAAAAAATCATTTCCCGTCGCCAGCGCCCAGGGTAGCGCGGGCGTTGTCCCTGGCGCTGGGGTTTCTTTCAGCTACTGGAACCAGCACCACAGGCAGCCCCCGGCGCCACTTGTGGCGCCCGAAACGCTATATACTCATTTCGGGGTTCATTTTACCCCATTTTTCTTGGCCGAACTTTGGGGTTTTCCTCCACTCTCTCAAGACCTCCAACTCCCCCCATCTTCAAGGTGAGTAATCCCTACTAATTTTATGTTTCATTTCATCAATTCCACCCTAAGACTAACTCAATCCTCCATAAAATACATATATCTTCAAGCTTGATACATAGATCTCCAAAAGGTTTTAGTTTCCAGAACAGTGAGTATAACACAAACACAGAAAATATTAAATTCCTTAAGTTTGATAGTAAACTGTATTTGTAAAAATAATTCTGGAGAAGATAAAACAACATATAAACAGAAATGTAAAAGAAACAGAATTTAATCTGAGCCCACTGGATTCACAGTGTTTCCTTAAGGAATTTAATCCCCTCCTAGTACCTAAGGTTGTGGATTATTTTCTCCCAGGATAGAACAAATTACACACTGGTGTAGCAGTATTTCAGACCCTAGTGTTTCAGCGAACACAAAGATCGGTAGCAAATCACACTTACTGTTGCTTTCTTTGTAGTTAAAACAATGCAGAAGAAAGGAGGAGAACTCAGAAATTCGTATTGAAAATCTGAGAGAATGGACTGGTATTTATAGTCAATGTTGAGCTCAAACTGAAGAGGTGCAACTCTTCAAAACTGAAGAGGTGCAACTCTTCAGAAGGGTTGTTTGTGTAAAACGGCCATAACGTAAATGGCTTTTACAAAAACCGAAAGAGCATATAATGTTCCGTCGGATTTAATATTAATTTTTCGTTATTTAATAAAATTTCTGTTAATATTTACTATTAACAAATAAATTTGGTCCAAAAAATTAATCAATCAATTGACAAAATCCGAAGCCGAAGCCGAGCGGAGCGAGCCACGACGGCGCGAGGCTTGCCTTTTTCTTAACTTTTTAAGAGCTAGAAGAAGAGCAATTATATACCCATCAAAATGTTTTCCTCTTCCAATATGGGACAATGTCCCTTTGTCAAGTAGGGAAACTCAAATATTTTCAATTTCCTTAAATTTCTAATTCACCCTCTTTTAAATTACATTTAAGCTTAAAAAACCAACAATATGTTCCTTCAACAAATACTGAATAATTTAAATTTTTTAGTGCAAACACGAACAAAACTACTCCATTAAACTGAGAATACATGCCAACATTAGGAATGATGTAATGCACTTTGTAAGTTTCTAGTTTAAATACAAGTTGTCTCGTTACCAACAAGAAAATGGAATTATGTGGTGAATTTTCTCAAAACCTGAAAGGGGCGGTGACCGAAATTGTGCTGGTAAACGTCATTAGCGACGTCGTTTCGTTTATGTCGAAAGCCTCCACAACTGTGGCGTTGACGGCGGCTTTGAGCAAAGAATATCGCATGCCGCCAATGCCTCTGTAGAACTCCAGCACTCGCCATGGCTTTCTAGAAGCTTCCAACTCCATCAACTTGCTGTTCCAACAATTTGAAAGGGATTCACTGAGTTTGCAACTTGCAAGTTGAATGATATTTATTCCGGCGAAAGCAGCTCGATCGGATGAAGCTCTTTAATTATTAGAGTTGTTAACTCAAATGGTCCCTTAAGCTTGGGGAATGATCTTTGTTGGTCCCTATAATATATCGCTGAACATTTATAATACTTACGTTTAGAAAACTAATACGCTTTCACCAACACGAGAGTAGGGGCGGATGTAGCCCTAAAATACCGGATTTAATTGAACCCGTAATTTTGACGCATAACATAAATTTATATGCAAAAAATTACTAAAATCGTAATAAATTATAGGTATAAGCCCATAACTTTGAGGATAATGAGTTCAATATTAAGAACCTTAAAGGTTGAACCATAAAATTTAAATCTTGGATCCGCTTATACATGAGAGCCCCTCAAGTCCTAATACGGGAATGAACAATAAATAGTAAGTGAAGAATATAATATGTCCACTTAAGATCAAAGATGAACGCCTTAGAAGGCAAGTAGTGCCAAAGCATTAATGCCCTCGTGGAGTTAATACTATTACATGTAGTAATTTATCTTTTAATATACTAGTTTTTAATATATCTGTTCATATTATTTTATTGGCAAACACCTTTAGTAGTTCAAGGTCGAAACAATATTGGTCAACCAATTAATGTGGCTTGTGAGGTACAAAAGAAACTATCAAAAACCTTAGCCCGACAATAAACTTCTTTGCTAGTACATCGGCACCCTATTTTGCTTCATGTGATAATGTTTGAGATGAATTCCCTAGCTGGTGCAACAACAAATCAAGATTCAGAGATAATAGGACCAGAAGGTAATTGTCCTTGGTTAGGCATTTCTATTACTTCCATCGAGCATTTTGTGACCTCAAGTGGTATGAGGTTGTTCTCATATTGCTTCACTTCTCTAGGTATAACGAGCTTAAGAGAATGCTTTCAATTTGACTGTCTAGTTTTTTTTCACATTTTAATACCAAATCTTTTGAATTGTCAATGACATTCAGTTTATTTTTTCTCTTTAGAACCAATCCTATCACTAAGCTAAGTTTGAAAAACAACCCATCTTGGGTTTGTGTAACGACTCAACCGGTCATTTTGAGTATTACAGTCCCGTTCCCCCATTTACTGTTCAATTTATGCCTTACAGTTGATTTATAACTTATCGGGTTAGTTGGTTCGGGTTCGGAGGATTTCGGAGTGAAATGAGACACTTAGTCTTATAATTGAAAACTTAAGTTGGAAAAGTTGATGGTATATTCACTTATGTGTAAACGACCTTGGAATTGAATTTTGATGATTCTAGTAGCTCCGTATGCTTACTTTGCACTTAGGAGCATGTCCGAAAAATTATTTGGAGGTCCGTAGTAGAATTAGGCTTGAAATGGCGAAAGTTGGATTTTGGAAAGTTTGACCGAGGGATTGACTTTTTGATATCGAGGTCGAAATTCGATTTCGAAAATTTGAATAGGTCTGTTATGTCATTTATGACTTGTGTGCAAATTTTGAGGTCAATCGGACTTGATTCGATAGGTTTCGGTATCGAATGTATAAGTAGGAAATTTCATAATAGACTAAGGTTTCAAGTGAGTTCGCACAAGACCTAACTTCAAATGAGCATAACTCTCAGGATATGAAGTGTTATATGGTGTCAAATGAAAGATCTTCGAGTCTAGTTTCTAACGCTTCAAACCGTTCGTCATTTGGACATTCCTATAAGAAGTTATGACCAAATTACCAAAGGCTGGAAAAATGCGATTCTGCGACCAATTCTGCGATCGCAAAATCATCATGTGATCGCAGAAGTAGTTATGTGACCGCAAAATGGTCCCAGACCTGTCCAGTGAAGCCCATTTCTGGGCATCGATTTTGCGGTGCATTTTGCGACCCTCATACCCATTCTGCGGTCCATTATGCGACCGCAGACCTGCTTTCGGAGGGTTAATTTTTCTATTTTCATAACCCGACCCCATTTTGATAAATAGGTTTTGGGACTCATTTTGGAGCAAAAATCTGGTTAGAGAGAAGGAAGAGTGTTCTAGAAAGAGGAAGAAGCTCAAGTGGGAGAGCATAAACTCAGGAGAATTTACCGATTACGTGGTCGTTGCACCCAGTGCAGCGTCTTTGGAAGATGTCAGTAAGGAATTCCACAGGTGGGTTATCTCCTGTGAGCAGTTAGCGGTGGTGTGATATTGATTAAGCTTCTGCGAGGAATATTACTTGCTACCCGATAAGAGGTCGGGTGTGTGACTGTAGCTAGTGATTCAGAATGTTCATGAAAAGCTTAACAAAAGACTTTGAGAAGTTTGGTGGGTTAACGGTGCGGGATCATGGTAATTGAGAAGGAGAAATCCTTGCGGGATCTAAGTTTATATAATTGCAGCTTAAAGCTAAGTGGGGGAGCCAGCTATTGACAATTTGATTTCATGGTTATGTGTTAAAAATTTTAGTTGTTCGGAAACATACTTGTGGATCAGTTATGACTTGCAAAGATGGAGATCGAGGATGACTCGAGTAAGGAAATTCCTGAATACGGGTTATATGGCACTTTATAGAAATGCGAAAATCATGGGATGATTAAATTATTATTTTGAAGAACGTAGTGCACACGAATTATGAATTTGATTGGTGGTGTTAAGGCATGGTTACTTCTTTGGGGGTTGTTGTGCTAATGGGGCTTGTGCCTTTCGGCCCGTTTGGGCGGTGCAATTTAGATTGGAGCAAAGTGGGTGACTCCCGAGAAAATTCTAGTGGGTTTGAGAATTTTATATAGCAATTGAGAATGTTTCCGGACTTGTATGGATAAAATCCGAGATTTGCATTTGAAGGTGTCGGGACTTGCGGTAATTTTGTATGACTATGGATTCTATATTTCAGTATAAGAAAGGAAAGAAGAACAATTTTAAATTCACATAAGGTATTTTCAGAGTGAGTGTTACGGTTATGGTATTTATGGGGTAATTATGATGTTGTGAGACTTTACAGAAATTTTGGTGGCAATATTCTTGGATTTGGTGACCTGCGTGGCTTGGCCAAGTTAGAGGGATTCAGTTCTGATAGCTGGGTTATGTTCAAATGGATTTCAAAGTGTTCTTAATGGTTTCTACCATAGGTTGAACCGGATATATTCTACCGGTGTAGGGAATGTGTTTGTGTATTATGAATTCCTCCTGGAAGGAAGCAAGATGAAGGTTACTAAATTACCGGGTATGTAATTTGCTGGTTACCCAAAGTTGATAATGAGATTCTCGTGCTTGTCACATGATGACATGATAGATGTGGTATGTGGCGCGAGATTAAGATTTACATGTACAAGGTGGCAGTTCATTCTTGAAAGGAAGATCACGAATTTTGGACAGAATGGTCAATTTCAGATAATTAGATGAAGGTTATAACTGCTCAGTAATCCCTGAGAAAGGTGCGCATTTCAAAAGGCGCATTATGTTTTGACTTACGGATGCTCATTGGTATTGCAGTACTCATCTGGTTGATAGACTGTTGATATTCAAATTATTGCTATGTGGCATAGGAGAATTATGAAAGTATTCCTTATGGGAAGATAGTGAATGGAAGATGCGTTAGTCATTCTAGTGCTGGAGTTGGGATCAATTATGGTGATTCATGTGTTTGATGAATTTGGAGACTGGGAGTTCTCAAAAGTATATTGTTTCGGGTTGCGGCCTATTTGAGGTGAGTAATTTATTTTAACTCAGTGGAGGCACTAGTTGTGTTAATTATTTGTGATAGCTACGTGCTATAAGTGTGCATATATGTGAGGTTTGAGCCAATGTGCGGGCATCGGGGCAAGTATTCATACTTGAAAGAATTCTTAGGCTACTATATGTCTAGAGTTGACTGTTAAGCGTAAGTTTATAACGTTTCTCGTGTTCGTACCTTTGTTGAGAACTGTCTAGGCTACATTTGAGGTTACAAGAGGCTAATTCCCCTGAATAAATGGGGTAGTTACTATTTCTGCGTTAACTTGCCGATTTAAAGTGTGATAGCAGACTTTACACATGCTTACTCTATGGCGTGTTATTTATACCAGTACAGGAGCCTGAGAATATTATTTCATTATCATATACATGTGTACTTGTTTAATTGCTCCTGTATGATATGATGAGACTGGAGGCATGTGACCATGCCGGGTGATTCATATTATTGGCACGTGAGTTGTCTGTGCCGTGTGTGGGAATTGTATTTCTATAATAATTTATCTGATCTATTAATTTCCTTCCTCTACAATTGTGGACATGCACCTACGGTTATCCTCTTCACGAAATTTGAGGAGTTGGTTGTAACATTGCGGTTGTGGTGGTGCTTGTTGAACTTGCAATACGGTTCTCTTTCTTGAGACATCTCCCATATTTGGGTACACAGATTGCGCAGTTGTGGCTTGAGTTATATTGATGTGGCATGTCTGTGGGTTAGTTGTGTTTAATAATATAAGGTCATTGAACCTAGAACGAGTACTATCATGCTTGATTATGGTATATTCGGGAGGATAATATTGAAAGTCGACCTAGGAGAGGATTATGGTTCTGGTTGGGGCGAGAGAGCTCCATGGCTAGTTGATCTGATGAGTGGTTATGAGTTTTTGATTGTTTCTTTCATCATTGACAGCGTACGAAGGTTTCAGAATGAGGTTCTGTTGAATGCAAGGTTTTATACTAGTACTTGGTTGATTTTGAGTAGTTACTGTGATCAGAAATGGTGCTACGAGTATGCGAGTTGTGTAGTATGTTATGTGATTATATCTCGGATTATGGTTATGGCTGGATACAACTTGTTCAGGCTTATACAATGAGTAGATGTGAGGTTTGGATCTTGAAAAGAATTCTGGATGTTAGAAATTTGGCTCCATGGTTTTTGGGCTAAGGTTAAATTAATTATTTTCAGTTATATTGTGTGGTCAGGTCTATATAGAATAGGGTGACGTGATATCACCCCCGAGTATATGCGTGGTAAGGTGGAATAAAGATTTGAAGGTTAAGAACAACTCTTGGCACGTTCGAGGACGAATGTATGTTTAAGTGGGGGTGAATGTAACGACCCGACCGGTCGTTTTGAGTATCACAGCCTCGTTCCCCCATTTACCGCTCAATTTATGCCTTACATTTGATTTATAACTTATCAGGTTAGTTGGTTCGGGTCCGGAAGGATTTCGGAGTGGAATGAGACACTTAGTCTCATAATTAAAAACTTAAGTTGGAAAAGTTGATCGGATATTCACTTATGTGTAAATGACCTTGGAATTGAATTCTGATAATTCCAATAGCTCCGTATGGTTATTTTGGACATAGGAGCGTGTCCAGAAAATTATTTAGAGGTCCGTAGTAGAATTAGGCTTGAAATGGCGAAAGTTGAATTTTGGAAAATTTGACCGAGGGGTAGACTTTTTGATATCGAGGTCGGAATCCGATTTCGAAAGTTTGAATAGGTTTGTTATGTCATTTATGACTTGTGTGCAAAATTTGAGGTCAATCGGACTTGATTCAATAGGTTTCGACATCGAATGTAGAAGTTGGATATTTCATAATAGACTAAAGTTTCAAGTGAGTTCGCACAAGACCTAACTTCAAATGAGTATAACTCTCAGGATATGAAGTGTTATATGGCGTCAAATGAAAGATATTCGAGTCTAGTTTCTAACGCTTCAAACCGTTAGTCATTTGGACATTCCTACAAGAAGTTATGACCAAATTACCAAAGGCTGAAAAAATGCGATTATGCGACCAATTCTGCGATCGCAGAAGTAGTTATGCGGCCGCAAAATGGTCGCAGACCTGTCCAGTGAAGCCTATTTTTGGGCATCGATTTTGGGTGCATTTTGCGACCCGCATACCCATTCTGCGGTCCATTATGCGACCGCAGACCTACTTTCGGAGGGTTAATTTTTCTTTTTTTATAACCCGACCCCTTTTTGATAAATAGGCTTTAGGACTCATTTTGGAGCAAAAATATGACATTTTTAGAGAGAAAGGAGAGTGTTCTAGAGAGAGGAAGAAGCTCAAGTTCTTTGTTCATCAAGATCTCGTTCAAGCTTTGAAATCCAACAAGAAAATATCACAAGATTTTCACCCAAGAGGTAAGGTTTTAACCCCTAGTCTTCAATTTCGTGTTTGGGTAATGATGGGTGATTAAGAGTATGATTCTTGGGTGTAATAGTATTATTTATACATATCAATAAGGTTTATGGAAAGATTGTTGAGTTCAAATGGGTAAAGATTGGGTTGAAAATGGTAAAAATCTTCAATGACTTTAATTGAAGATTTGAGGGTCGAGTTGATGTCGGAATTTGGTGAAATTTGTATCATTGGACTCGTGCTTGGATGGGCGTTCATATTTTGTAACTTTTGTCGGGTTCCGATACGTGGGCCCCACGGGCGATTTTTGAGCTAAAATTCGGATTTTTATGAAAAAATTGTATTTTCATATGAAATTAATTCCAATAAATTTTATTGACTGAAACAAATTATTTGTGACTAGATTCAAGGCATTCAGAGGCCGATTTGAGAGGCAAAGGCATAGTAGAGTAAAGAATTTCAGGCTCTGAGGTAAGTAACAATTTTAAATCTGGTCCTGAGGGTATGAGATCCCGGAATTTTATGTCATGTGATTATTTTGGAGGTGACGCACATGCTAGGTGATGGGCGTGTGGGCGTGCACCGAGGGGATTGTGACTTGGTCCGTCCCGTGAAACTGTAAAGTTGAATAACTTGTTGTTAGCTATATGCTCTCTATGTGTTGAAAAAATTTGACTGTAAATCATGTTAGAAACTATATTTAGGCTATATGTTGGTACTGTTGGGACCCACAGAGGTCGTGTATTTTTTGAACTATTTGCTTAATTGTTGTTTTGTACTCAGTCACAGTTTACTTGATTATTTTATCTTAGACTCTATTGTTCATTATTGATGCATCATATTATTGTTGTTTGGGCTGATTTCACGATTGTTGAGAGCCCGAGAGACCGGAGAGATTTATGACTGAGCGAGTCGAGGGCCTGATTGTGAGATATTATATTATAGCACGCGAGTTGTCCGTGCAGCACGTGAGTTGTCCGTGCGGATCCTTATATTATATTATAGCGCGTGAGTTGTCCTTGCGGATCCTTATATTATATTATAGCACATGAGTTGTCCGTGCAGCACGTGAGTTGTCCGTGCAACACGTGAGTTGTCCGTACAGATTATAGCGCTTGGGCTGTAGGAGCCCATCCAGAGTCTGTACACCCCCAGTGAGCGCGGGTACCCATTGAGTGTGAGTGATGAGGGCTGAGAACCGAGTGGTTGAGCTGTTATGATGAGTTGAGTGACTGTTGCCCTGAGAGTGTGTACTTGCTCTTCATTTGTTGTTGCACTTAGTTGCTATCTGTCATTGTTGTGAATATTTCTGAAAGATTTTATATCCGGAATACATGAACTTGAACTGTATAGAATTGATTTGACTTAAACTGCTGGATTTGAAAGCATGTATATTCTTCGCTGGAATTACTGAAAGCGAACTATAATTGTGTAGCTCGTCACTATCTTCAGTTCTTTATTTATTATTGTTACTTGCTGAGTTGGTTGTACTCATACTACACCCTGCACTTCATGTGCAGATCTAGGTGTTCTCGGATATAGCGGGTGTTGATTTTTTCGCACGGTTGACTTTTCAGAGATTCTGAGGTAGCTGCCGTGTTTCGCAGACCTTGCCTCTCCTTCCCTACCTTCTTATTTACTGCATTTAGTCTCAGACTATTATGGACTGTATTTCTAGACTTGTATTCATATTAGATGCTCATGTACTTAGTGACACCAGGTTTTGGGGAGAGTTTATATATGTAATTGTGAATTTTCTTCCGCTAAATTTAATCATTTTGTTTTTAAACATAAAAGATATGGGAGTTTATTGAGATTGTCGGCTTGCCTAGTATTGAGATAGGCGACATCACGACAGGTGAGATTTTTGGGTCGTAACAAGTGAGTTGGCCGTGCAGCACGTGAGTTGGCCGTGCGGATCCGGATTTTTATATTATAGCACATGAGTTGTCTGTGCAGCACGTGAGTTGTCCACGCAGATTATATTGGATGGGCTGTAGGAGCCCCTCCGGAGTGTGTACACCCCCAGTGAGCGTAGGTACCCATTGAGTGTGAGTGCCGAGGGCTGGGAGCCCAGTGAGTGATTGTTGTCCTGAGAGGTTGTACTTGTTTTTCATTGGTTGATGCACTTAGTTGCTATCTGTTTTTGTGGTGAAATTTTTGAAGAATTCTATATCCGGATTTCATGAACTTGAATTGTATAAAATTGATTTGACTTAACTGTCGGATTTGAAAGCATGCCAATTCTTTGCTGGGATTACTGGAAATGAATTACAATTGTATAGCTCGTCACTATTTTCAGTTCCTTATTTATTATTGTTACTTGCTGAGTTGGTTATACTCGTACTATATCCTGCACTTCGTGTGCAGATCCAGGTGTTTTTGGATGTAGCGGGTGTTATTTCTCTCGTGCAGTTGATCTTCCGGAGATTCAGAGGTAGTTGCCGTGTTTCGCAGACCTTGTCTCTCTTTTCTTACCTCCTTGTTTACTGTATTTTGGTCTTAGACTATTATAGACCTTATGTTCGAGACTTGTATCCATATTAGATGTTCATGTACTCAGTGACACCAGGTTTTGGGAAGTGTTCGAATTAGTATTTGTGGGATTTTGTATTGTATTTAAATATTATATTTTCAAACTTAAGAGAAATTGTGGTTTATTGAGATTATCGGCCAGCCTAGTAATGTGATAGGCGCCATCTCGTCAGATTGGGATTTTGGGTTGTGACAGTTTGGACTCACCTATTAGTCACTCATTTCTAGGATTTTTTTTTCATTCTGTGCGTGTTTAATATTAATTAAAATTATTTTTATAAAAGTACAAAACTTATATTCTAGTATGTGGGAAAATATAAAATTGTGTGATATATGGTAATTGCACAATTGAGGATAGAATATGTTGATAATATCATGATGATATTCTTAAATACTAGTTTTAGTATTGCACGTGTATTCTGTGCCTATCGATTAAAAAATATATGGAATATTGAATAAAAGTAAATTAAGTGTAATAGCAATTGATGTAGAGATAGATACAACGGTCATTTAAATTAAAAAAAAATACTTTATCTAAAAATACAAATGTACTGACAAAGTAAATTCTAGGGATAAATTTATGCTTAGAAGCACTTTGGCCATGCTTATCGGAAAATGTACTTTTTTCAGGTTCTACTACTATTCGAAAGCACCTCAAAACACCTTAACTCTCTAAAATAAGTATATTTAAAAAAGAAATATTTACCTTTGACTTCCCAAAAACTTGGTCAAACAGGCTGGCCTACATATTTTGGATGTGAGCAATGTGGCAGGAATCGGCCTTTGTCTAACTCAATTTAAAGTTTGATTGTCCAATTCGTAGAGGCGTCAAAAAGCCACCAAACAACCAAACTAAGTTATCTTAACGAATCCATTCTACGGGCTACTGTAGGTTCGATAACTTTGGGAAAAAAGAAAAGAGAAATTAAAACACAAACCTAAAATTTGTGAATTCTAATCAACCTAAAGCTGTGTGAATTTTCTTTTATAAGATTCAAGTATCATAGTATATTGTGATATAACATTGTCACGACCCAAAATTCCACCACAGGCATCGTGATGGCACCTAGTCTCTAAGACTAGGTAAGCCGATTTTCATTACATTTCGAAGATATTTTAAAAAAAATAAGTAATCAAAACTAACTGCGGAACAAATATGAATATACAATCTCCCAAGACTGGTAGTATTGAGTCACGAACTCTAAATGAATACATGGAATGATCACGAAGACCTAATATGCAATACTTTTTGATTAAAAATTAACAGTACAATGAAATGAAAAGACTCCAAGGGACTGTGACGACTAAGCAGCTCTACCTTGAATCCTTACGATCCCGCTTTACTCTGTCCAAGTCCGATATCTCCAATACCTGGCTCTGCACAAAAATATGCAGAAGTGTAGTATGAGTACACCACGGTCGGTACCCAGTAAATATCAAGACTAACCTCAATGGAGTAGAGACGAGGTACAGTCAAGACACTCACTAGTCAAATAATCTGTGCAATATAGCATACAAAAATAATAGAAAATAAATAACAATAAGCCCAATACAATCAACTAGTGATTTAAACAGCAAGGCAACATGAACATCATAAATATTACTCAAACGAATAATAAACACAGGTACAACCAATTAATCAAGTCCTTCAAAATATACATCTTTTATCTATAAGTTTTTCAATAAAAGTCTCTAGAATATAATCGTTTTCAATAAATATATTTCAAATATACTTCCTTCAAATAAATATCTTTCCATTATAATTCTTTCAAATATATATCTTCTGAATATAATTCTTTCCAATCAATATCTTTCGAATATAATTCCTTCAAGTAAATATCTTTCAAATATAATTCTTTCAAGTAAATATCTTTCAATTATAATTCTTTCAAGTAAATATCTTTATAATATAATTCTTTCGAATAAAAGCCACCATGTGACACCTCATTTAACTTTCCTGGCGTGAGAAATATATTCAACATATCACATCAAATGGCACGACAATACCTTCATGCACTTATCTCATTCTCACCTAATATATATATGTAAATCAAATCAATTGGCACAGCAACACCCTTCGTGCATTTATATCTTTCTTACCGTACATACATATAACAGTACCAACTAAGTGGGTGAAGTGCCAATGACAATAAAAAAAAATAAAGTAGAGGCACACAGGAAGCAAAACGATTACAAGTCACATAGAAAAGATAGGTGCACAATAACATCTTAATATAAAGGCATGAATTATACACAACAAAATGATATCACAATATAATGTATGTCTCTCATCCTCTCCTGCACGGAAACACCCTTTGTGCCATGAGTATATGATAATATAAAAATATTTTTACGGTATCACCCTTCGTGCTTTTACTCTCATCCTCACCTGATAATATAAATGAAACGGCACGGCATCACCCTTTGTGCTTTACACTCTCAAATGGCACGACATCACCCTTCGTGCTTTACACTCTCAAATGACACGACATCACCCTTCGCGCTTTACACTATCCCTCACATGATAATATAATTCAAATGGCACGATATCACTCTTCGTGCTTTACACTCTTCCTCACCAAGCATATGTATATCATTAACAAGCAAGGTAGGAAGCATAAATAACGTCAATGAGAGTGTTTAATCCACAACACAATACAACAATTCATATCACAATTTGCCACTGACCACAATCAAGTTCCAAATATGTAGCAGAATCAATAAATTTCTCAACAAATAGCCCAAGGCTCCACACAACGTATATAAAACCACAAAACAATCAACAGAGGTGAAAAATACTCAGTATAGGGCAACACCTTCATTAATCCAAATTCTTGATAATTATATTAACTCCTCAATTTAAACTTATTTAATGAACATTTGCAGATAAGGATTCCATCATGAATTTAATTTCAAAAAAAATATCAAATCACAAACACACGGAATTCACATAAAATCCAAATAACAATAACACCAAATTATTATATAAAATACAAACTTGACAAATAAGGAATGAAGCATGATAATTCAAGGATTTACTAATGCCAACAATTATCCAATTTAATACATAAAAATGCCTAAAACTTTAAACCAATAAAATTTGCACATATAAGCCCGAGTACGTACTCGTCACCTAACAATTTCCACATAAGACTCAATGCCTAACGGGTAATTCCCCCACTCGAGGTTAGGCAAGATACTTACCTTTTTGAAGTTATGCCAATATTCCTAAATCGCCTTCTTACTTGAATTGACCTCCGGACAGCACAACTCTATCCAAATTAATTGTACAACTTCATTAAAATTCATTGGAAACAATTTCGGATAATAATATGCTGACTTAAAAATTTATTCCAAAATCAACAAAAGTCAACACTGGTCCCGCCTCTTGGAACCCAACATAATTTTTATGAAATCCGAATACCCATTCCGATACGAGTTCAACCATACCAATTTTATCAAATTCTGATAAAAACTCGACCTCCAAATCTTAAATTTTCGTTTTTGGAAGGTTTAGCCAAAATCTTGATTTCTTCCATTAAAATCTGAATTAAATGATGAATATAATCATATATTCATTAAATATAAATACTTTAGGATATAGAACACTTACCCCAATCCATACGGTGAAAATTGCCTAAAACATCGCTTTAATCCGAGCTCCATAGCTCCAAATATGTTAAAAATGGTTGAAACCTCGAAATATAGCTACTGCCCAGGTATTTACTCTTTGCGATCGCGGAAAATGCTTCGCTATCGCGAAGCACAAATTTTATCAGCCCAAAATTTGCCTTTCGCGATCGCGGACAATGCTTCGCGATCGCGAAGAACTAGTGCCCAGCACTTCCAGACAGCCTCTAGTATAATGATCGTAACTTTTTATACAAAATTCCAAATTGCAAATGGTTTAACTTTATGCAAAACTAGACACCAAGACTATAACTTTCATTTGTTGGTCATCTCCCAATTTCTTATAGATTGCTAGATATAAGCTTCCAAAGTCAGCCCCGTGCAACAGAGATTTCCAAACTCTTCCCAGACAGCCTATAGTATATCCACCATAACGTTTTGTAAAAAACTCCAAATGACAATGGTTTACCTTTCTGAAAACTAGACACAAAGAGCTACAACTTTTATTTTTGTATCATCTCCAAATTCCTTATAGATTGTAGCTATAGGCTTCCAGAGTCGGGGTCAGTGCAACATAGATTTTCTCTACGCGATCGCAAAAAGGCTTCCGCGATCGCGATTCACAGTGTCCAAACAGCAAAATTGCTCTTCGCGATCGCGACCGTTTGTCCGCGATCGGGTTGCATACCTCTGTGGCCAAAAATTAGCAACTAAAAATGGCCTAGAAATGGTATGAAACCACCTCGAAACTCACCTGAGCCACTCGGTTCCCCGTCCGAACATACCAACAAGTCTCAAAACATATTACGGACTTAGTCAAAAACTCAAATCACATCAAACAATGCTAAAACCACGAATCATACCCCAATTCAAGCTTAATGAAACTAAGAAATTTTAACTTCTACATTCGACGCTGAAACCTATCAAATCAAATCCGATTGACCTCAATTTTACACACAAGTCATAAATGACATACTAGACCTATGAAAATTTTCAGAACTGGATTCCGACCCCGATAGCAAAAAGTCAACTTCCCAGTCAAACTTCCAAATTAAACTTTATATTTTTGCCATTTCAAGCCTAATTTAACTACGGGCTTCCAAATAATTTTTCGGACACACTCCTAAGTCCAAAATCACCATACGAAACTATTGGAATAATCAAAACTCTATTCCGGGGTCGTTTACTCAAAAGTCCAACTCTGGTCAACTCTTTTCATTTAAGCTTCAAAAATGAGAATTGTTCTTTCAATTTAATCTCGAATCTTCCAAAAATCAAACTCGACCACACCCGTGGGGCATAATATATATTACGAAGCTGATCGAGACCTTAAGTCACTGAACGTGGCGTAAATTCTTAAAATGACAAGTCAGTTCGTTACATTCTCCACCTCTTAAACAAACGTTCGTCCTCGAACGTGCTAAGAATTATTCTGAGGTTACCAAATTGATGATTTTACTTTTACACATATACTCATGGTTGATCCCACGTTACCGCAATTGAGATAAGCCCGAAAACACCATCTCATTTGAGATTATTTCTTTTATCCATATTTGTAAACTTTAAGACCAATTTATTACACCCCAAACATTTTCAAAAGGCCTGATTTTCACAACAACGCACGGTATTAGTCTCAACTGGCTATATCAATTCGTGCATACGCACACATCAACTTTCTTGATAGTGTTGAAGTACTTCGAAATATTTCCGGGTTGTTACATTCTCCCCCACTTAGGATCATTCGCCCTTGAATGAGAAGTAGAGTCCGCCCTCAAACACATAACATAACTTATCTCTTCTTTCGCACGTCTCAATCCCCCAAATTTTACTAACTCCCAAATTTTTAGAAATTTCGGCAGAGTCTCCCCTGTAAATGGGGCCTATCCACCTGCAAGAGTAACATCAAAACAACTCCTAACAACACATCCTCAACCCAACAAAGCACCACAATATATATATATATATATATATATATATATATATATATATATATATATATATATATATATATATATATATATATATATATATATATATATATATATATATCAATAAACTAATCTTAGCATTACAAGCACTGCATTATCATAATGATATCAGGACATGAAGCTCATCATATATATTCCTATCACCACATCTCTGGTCTTAATAGTTGTTCATAATCGATTACAACTTCGCCAATTAACCTCATATTAACCAAAAACTCGTTTGGAATTTTCACAACACTGATAGCAAAAATGTGAGGCATGAAGACCTCATAACTATTTACCCGACTTAATGAGCCACATTTAACGCCACCTAGGCACTCATTTCGTGGGCTAAAACTCAATATTTTCCTCACAATCATGGATAAATATGCACAGAAACACATAAAAGAATTATCAAATAAGCCTAACATGCATGACTCCTTATTAATACTATAGTACAAATTTTAATTTCACAAAAGGAGAATTTAAACTCATAAGTTTTTTCACCACAAAGACCTCGTCCTTATATAATTTCCACCGCGGATTATAGCCCGGTTTAATTATTTCACACCATATAAAAAAAATAAGAGGATCTCGTCCTCAACTCCGAATCATAAGTATTTTTGCACATTGTGCCCACTGAAATTTTCAATTTCCTTTTTTTCTTCTTTTAAATAAATTTCGTAAAGATTTTTTTTTCTCAACACATAATGAACCCTCATACCGGTAGGGAATATAATTCATAAAATTGAATTCAAGTATTCCGAAATCACATTGAAACCCACAGTAGAGAGTAATAGAAAGTCACTTTTGGACTCATAGCGCACAATAATATACAAAACAAAAATGATACATACGGGCTAACACCATAAAATCTCCCCACAGGGATAAACATATAAGTGGGTCACAAAATTACGAAGCTCATCCATAAGTGGAGCATAATAGGAGGACTCACCTCAATATTCAGAACCGAATCAAATTAAGCGAAAATATCCTTTTATAACAAATCGGGATCGTACCTGTAACGACACCATCTGGTGTATCGGCCTCAGCCAAATCATAGCGATTATTTCGGGTCGGGCCTCCACCTTTTAGGCGCCCTCTACCTGCCTATCCTCCATCCTTAGCTGGCTGTGCACGTGGAGTATTAACTGGAATAAAGTTTGTAGCCTGAGTGTTCTGATGAAATCTACCCCTCCCAAGTCTGGGATAATTTTTCTTGATGTGTCTAGTATCACAACTCTCATAACAACCCCTCTGCGAGCGCGATTGCTCATAATCTCTGCCGGATAACTGGAATAACCACTGTAAGAACCACGTGCTGGTGGTGCATTAAAAGAACTTACTGTAGCAGCCCAAATATTCTGAAAATGTTTTTGTGACCCCGCTGGTACTAAAATGTAGAATTATTAAGGACGCGGAAATACCGCAAGCCCCAGTATCATCCCATACAAATCTCACCTCTTAATCATATACAAGTTTCAGAGAACCTTTCAATACCACATAAATACATCTCAGGCCTAAACTAATATAGCACATGACCCCGCAATCTGATCGTTGATAGTGGACTCCACTCACTTGGAGCGAAGCCATAGGACACATTCCGATGATCCACAGTACTAACCTTATCGCTCGTAGGACACCGTTCATAAGATACCTCAAGTCATTTATTTGGCGCATGTGATCCTCGTGACAGTTAAACTCGCTTTCTCCAGTGCTTTGGCTGCTAGTATGTACCCTTTGCTAAATAGAAATTCCATACGAACTACATAGTCTCTAACACCACCAACTATCTTCATATCTATATCCACCTCGTGACCCTACCACGATTGTGTCACGACCCAAAATCTCACTAGTCGTGATGGCACCTAACCCAACCCGTTAGGTAAATCAATTTCCATATATCCAATTCCAATGAAATTAATTAAAAGAAAATATCTAAAAATAATACATCTCCCCAAGAATTGGTAGTATAAATCATGAGCTTCTAAGAATAGAGTGTACAAAGCGGAAATGAAATAAATACATAGTTCATTTAAATAATACATAAACAGAGCTTTTATAAATCTAAGGCTACCCTGAACAAGAGGCAGCTACAATAGGAACGCAGGTACATCTTCAGATCCCGCAACCATCGAGCACAACAACAACAATAGCCAACATCTGCACGAAATGTGCAGAAGTGTAGTATCAGTACAATCGATCCCATATACTGAGTAAGTAACAAACCTAGTCGTAGGTTGAAAGCAGTGACGAGCTTCTACCAAGGTCGGGTCCAAAACCACTAGTCCACAACAGTCCATAACAACATAAAGCAAATAGTACCAGAAGAAACACAAAGATAAAAATGCTCAGCCGAAACATGATTTCAAAAATAATAGTTCTTCCTTTCAAATACATCAGTGAAAACCCAAATCGTTTGTCGAAGTTGCCAAAAATATGAATAATTTGAGAACAGTAATTCTTCCAAAAATCATTTCAATAGTAAATAAAATATCTCATTTTCTTTCCCAGATAACCAATGTAAAACAAATGCATCACTATGCACATCTGTCAACATGTGTGAAAAATCATGAATAATGTGATACCGTACAACATGAGGAAAATACATCTCTATGCATATATGTCATGTGTGCATGTCAATGCAATGTATCTCAGAGATTGCACTCGTGTACTCATAGTCTCAGAGTACTCAATCTCATTGTCTCGCATTCTCTCTCACTGTGCTCAGCACACTCAATCACTCAGTGCTATACAATACCTGCTGCGGCGTGCAGCCCGATCCTTGTTTATAGTCGACTGTGCTCATTGGGGGTGTACAGACTCATGAGGGGCTCCTACAGCCCAAGCGCTATAAGCACGGACAACTCGCGTGTTGCATAATATCATATCTGGATCCGCACGGATAACTCACGTGCTGCACGGACAACTCACGTGCTATAATAGTATCTGGATCCGCACGGCCAACTCACGTGCTATAATAATATCTGGATCCTTACAGCCAACTCACATGCTATACGGCCAACTCATGTGTAATAGTATAATATATAGATCCGCACGGCCAACTCACGTGCAATAGTATAATATATATAAAGCAAACATGGCCTGCTGCGGCGTGCAGCCCGATCCCAAAAATATCCTCCCAATCAGGCCCTCGGCCTCCCTCAGTCATCAATCTCTCCAGTATCTCTTTCATGGGCTCACAATGTCATGAGAATAGCCCAAAAATGATGATATGATGTATCAATAAATAACAACAGAGACTGAGATATGATATGCAATGAAATGAATATGACTGAGTATAAATTTTCATTTTAAAATAAATATTTCACAATAATATGACCTCTGTGGGTCCCAATAATACTGGCACATAGCCTCAACATGATTTTTAATATGCTTTTCAGCTCAATTTCTTTAACTCATAAAATAGCATGGAAAATGCCAAGATCATTTAAGTACAAACTTCCACAGAAACAATTATGTCACAATTTCTATAGTGCACGCCCACACGCCCGTCACCTAGCACGTGCATCACCTCCCAACAATTCACGAAATACATATATTCAGGGTTCATACCCTAAACTCCAAGATTAGAAGAGTTACTTACCTCGAACAAGCCAACTCCAATATCGAGCAAGCTAAGCAATGCTCCATAAATTTCATTCTGCGCATATCAACTTCCAAACGGCTCAAATCTAGTCATAATTAATTTGATTTAGTCAATAAAATTTATTGGGATTAATTCCATAAGAAAATGCTAATTTTCCATCAAAATCCGAAATTTAGTTCAAAAATCGCTCATGGGGCCCACGTCTCGGAATCCGATGAAACTCACAAAATCCGACAACCCATCTAATTACAAGTCCAACCATACCAAAATTACTCAAATCCGACCACAACTCGGCCTTCAAATCCTCAATTAAAGTCTATGAAGTTTTCTACTATTTTCAACCCAAAACACTAATTTGTTGATAAAAACAATAATAGATTCATGTAATTTAACCAAAACCGAGTTAGAATCACTTACCCCGTTGTTTCCCTTGAAAAACTCCCGAAAATCGCCTCTTCCCGAGCTCAAATCCGTCAAATTGGAAAATGGAACGAAGTCCCATTTTCATAACTTAAACTCATTGCCCAGGTTTTTTCTTCTTCGCGAACGCGGTCAGTGCCTCGCGTTCGCGAAGCACAAAATAGTTCCCGTCCAAATTCCTCCTTCGCGAATGCGACATCACCCTCGCATTCGCGAAGCACAAAGTGCCTCTGCCTCAATGCCTTCTACGCGAACGCAATGCTTCGTTCCCCCTCACTACGCGAACGCGACAACCCCTACGCGAACGCGTAGACCAATTGCCTGGGGTCCTCAGCTACTTCCTCTCTTCTTCGCGAACGCGTAACACCTCTCGCGTTCGCGATGCACACCGAGTCCACCCTTCGCGAACGTGTTCTTCTCTTCGCGAATGCGAAGAGCAAATATTGCCAGCCTCTCAGTTCCTCTTCGCGAACGTGAGGCTCCACTCACGAACGCGAAGAAGGAAACCAGATGGTGCATCAGAAAAATTTCAGCAGAGTTCCAAGACCAAAATCCAACCCGCTAACCATCCGAAACTTACCCGAGCCCCTCGGGACCTGAACCAAATATACCAACAGGTACTAAAATATCATACGGACTTAGTCGAACCCTCAAATCACCTCAAACAACGCTAAAACCATGAATTACACCCCAATTCAAGCCTAATGAACTTTGAAATTTCTAGTTTCTAGAAACGACTCCGGAATCTATCAATTCACGTCCGATTGACCTCAAATTTTGCGCATAAGTCACATTTCACATTACGAACCTATTTCAATTTCCAGAATCAGATTCTGACCCCGATAACAAAAAGTCAACCCCCGGTCAAACTTTCCAAAAATTCAACTTTCGGCATTTCAAGCCTAGTTCCACTACGGACCTCCAAATAATTTTCCGGACACGCTCCTAAGTCCAAAATCACCATACGGAGCTATTGGAATCATCAGAATTAAATTCCAAGGTCATTTACACATAAGTCGACATCCAGTCACTATTTTAACTTAAGCTTTAAACCTTGGAACTAAGTGTTCCAATTCATTCCAAAACCTCACCAGACCCGAACCAATTACCCTGACAAGTCACACAACAATTGTAAAGCCCAATTTGAGCAGTAAATGGGGAAATACGGTTGTAGTACTCAAAACAACCGGTCGGGTCGTTACAGATTGTGATGATTAGGCAATTAATTAAACCTTCTTAAGATCATACTTATTAACCGGATGTCAGAACCTACTGCACCCCCATGTGCATAGTTGAATGATCTCTAAATACTTCCGCATCCAAGATCTGGATGACACGTTGTAGCAATAGTTGAACAACCCTGGCGCCCTTATAACCCCTATGTAGTATCACAAACCGTTGGCACATAGTTGATACCGAGTGCGCAATTTCATACACGAGTGGATGCAAAAGAACATAAGATATATGATTCAAGCTAAATAAATGCCGCACGATAAGGAATGAAAGAAGTGAATTTTTCCTACTAGCTCTGTAGCCTCTCGAAGATAAGTACAGACGTCTCCGTACCGATCCACAAGACTCTACTAAACTCGTTCGTGACTCGTAGAACCTATGAACCTGGCTCTGATACCAACTTGTCACGACCCAAAATCCTACCACAGGCATCGTGATGGCACCTAGTCTCTAAGACTAGCTAAGCCGATTTCCATTACATTTCAAAGCTATTTTTTAAAATAAGTAATCAAAGCTAACATCGGAACAAATATGAATATACAATCTTCCAAGACTGGTAGTACTGAGTCACGAACTCTAAATGAATACATGGAATAATCATGAGGACCGAATATGCAATACTGTTTGATTAAAAATTAACAGTACAATGAAATGCAAAGACTCCAAGGGACTGCGACGACTAAGCAGCTCTACCTTGAATCCTTACGATCCCGCTTTACTCTGCCCAAGTCCGATATCTCCAATACCTGGCTCTGCAAAAAAATGTGCAGAAGTGTAGTATGAGTACACCACGGTCGGTACCCAGTAAATATCAAGACTAACCTCAATGGAATAAAGACGAGGTACAGTCAAGACACTCACTAGTCAAATAATCTGTGCAATATAGCATACAAAAATAATAGAAAATAAATAACAATAAGGGCAGCACCAATCAACTAGTGATTTAAACAGCAAGGCAACATGAACATCATAAATATTACTCAAACGAATAATAAACACTGGTACAAACCAATTAATCAAGTCCTTCAAAATATACATCTTTTATCTATAGGTATTTCAATAAAAGTCTCTAGAATATAATCATTTTCAATAAATATATTTCAAATATACTTCCTTAAAATAAATATCTTTCCATTATAATTCTTTCAAATAAATATCTTCTGAATATAATTCTTTCCAATAAATATCATTCGAATATAATTCCTTCAAGTAAATATCTTTCAAATATAATTCTTTCAAGTAAATATCTTTCAAATATAATTCTTTCAAGTAAATATCTTTATAATATAATTCTTTCGAATAAAAGTCACCATGTGACGCCTCATTTAACTTTTCTGGCGTGAGAAATATATTCAACATATCACATCAAATGGTACAACAATACCTTCGTGCACTTATCTCATTCTTACCCAATATATATATGTAGATCAAATCAATTGGCACGGCAACACCCTTCGTCCATTTATATCTTTCTCACCGTACATACATATAACAGTGCCAACTAAGTGGGTGAAGTGCCAGTAACAATAAAAAAAAATAAAGTAGAGGCACACAGGAAGCAACAACGATTACAAGTCACATAGAAAATATAGATGCACATTAACATCTCAAGATAAAGGCATGAATGTATACACAACAAAACGATATCACAATATAATGTATGTCTCTCGTCCTCTCCTGCACGGAAACACCCTTCGTGCCACGAGTATATGATATTATAAAAATATTTGCACGGTATCACCCTTCGTGCTTTTACTCTCATCCTCACCTGATAATATAAATGAAACGGCACGGCATCACCCTTCGTGCTTTATACTCTCAATGGTACGCCATCACCTTTCGTGCTTTACACTCTCAAATGGAATGACATCACCCTTCGTGCTTTACACTCTCAAATGACACGACATCACCCTTCGTGCTTTACACTCTCCAATGGCACGGCATCAACCTTCGCACTTTACACTCTCCCTCACATGATAATATAATTCAAATGGCACGGCATCACCCTTCGTGCTTTACACTCTTCCTCACCAAGCATATGTATATCATTAACAAGCAAGGTAGGAAGCATAAATAACGTCAATGAGAGTGTTTAATCCACAACACAATACAACAATTCATATCACAATTTGCCACTGACCACAATCAAGTTCCAAATATGTAGCAGAATCAATAAATTTCTCAACAAATAGCCCAAGGCTCCACACAACGTATATAAAACCACAAAACAATCAACAGAGGTGAAAAATACTCAGTATAGGGCAACACCTTCATTAATCCAAATTCTTGATAATTATATTAACTCCTCAATTTAAACTTATTTAATAAACATTTGCAGATAAGGATTCCATCATGAATTTAATTTCAAAAAAAATATCAAATCACAAACACACGGAATTCACATAAAATCCAAATAACAATAACACCAAATTATTATATAAAATACAAACTTGACAAATAAGGAATGAAGCATGATAATTCAAGGATTTACTAATGCCAACAATTATCCAATTTAATACATAAAAATGCCTAAAACTTTAAACCAATAAAATTTGCACATATAAGCCCGAGTACGTACTCGTCACCTAACAATTTCCACATAAGACTCAATGCCTAACGGGTAATTCCCCCACTCGAGGTTAGGCAAGATACTTACCTTTTTGAAGTTATGCCAATATTCCTAAATCGCCTTCTTACTTGAATTGACCTCCGGACAGCACAACTCTATCCAAATTAATTGTACATTCGCCCCCACTTAAGAACATTCGCCCTCGAATATTTTGCAAGTCATTATTAGGAACATCATTATCCTCCTCTCACCTTAAGCATCATTCTTAATCATTCCTGACTTCATATGGGTCTTAGATATTCTTTCAAAATTTCGACTTCCTTAAGGCCCCAAAATTTTGCTAACTCTCTAAATTCTTAAAATATTTGGCAGAGTATCCTCTGCAATTGAGACTATCCCAAAACTTCAACATGTCCAGAACAAGCCCCCACACGAGCACCAATTTCAACATAATTCAACAACCAAATATCTTTACATAATATGATGTCTAGGTCCCATACGACCACACATATATGCTCAATGTACAACAACAAATTATTTAGGACCCGCACGACCACACATACTTCATCAACGTATAACAACAAAATATCTAAGTCTCACATGGCTGTGCATATACCAAAATTGCATCAAATAATTTTTTATTATTTTAAACAGTTGCATATCTATACCTCTCTCATTCCAACACCGGTTACCCTATATTGCAATACATATTACTACCATACATCTGTATTCTCTCTTTATTATGTGTACACCAAGTCACACGTGAAAGAGCATTTCTTGCCTATATTAAAATTCTATTTCTTCCATTCAAATATTTTCTCATAAATATAAAATTACTTCTAAGCATAGTTTGTACTCATAGGACCCTTGATTCTCTAGTTGTCTACTCCTTCCATAATACTCTTTTATTCCATCCGAATATCAATAAGATATTTTTCTTACTTAGATCCATTCACGTGGGTGATTTATGCCTCCACTAACATTGTAACTTTTGAGTTTCCTTTAGATCTCTAATTGTTTGATACGGTTGCTAACAATTCCGCTATATGAGAAATGTTCAATCCACTTCATTCTCTTTCATTGCACAAGTTTCCATTCATTCTCGAGCATCATTGTACATATTTCTATTTTTTTTAACCTTAACCAATTCATAGATACCACCATGTCCTTTGTGATATTTATCTTCCATAGATTCATATTGTATTTGTTATTATGCCTACCATAGGATTATTACCATTAATTATAGGCTTCCAACTCCCAAGTGACAATGCTATTAGGATAATACTTGTACCATTTACTCTCTTTTTCTTTTCTGACCCCGTGCTTCTTACTAGAGCACATTATTTTGATTTGCAAAAGTATTTCGTATTTGGGAATATGCATAATATAACATTTTTTTTTGCCTCATTTCATGCCAAACCAATATAACTCAAACCACAACTGTGCAATCCATGTACCCAAAAATGAAAAATGTCTCAAAGAAGAGAACCGTATTGCAAGTGCAATAAGCACCACCACAGCTGCAATGCTCTAAGCTCATCATATATAGTAGAGCCAAGACACACGAATCTAACTGTCATGACCCAAAATCTAACCATGGTCGTGATGGTGCCTATCGTGTTACAAGGCAAGCCTACTTCCAAAAATATTACTACTAAACCGATTATAAGAATTTAATAAAATATTTTCAACATTTAAATTTATCATAAACTATATCAACTCTAATTATAATATAGAAAAATACGGAAACGAGCCCCAAACATCGGGGTGTCACTAAGTCATGAGCGTCTAAATCTATGAACTAAGAAATGAAAACTTTCTAACTGTCAATACAGTCCAAAAGAAGAAATGATAAAAGGGGTAACAAGGTCCTGCAGACGCTAGCAGCTACCTTGCAATCTCCCTAGATAGCCGGCCTGAACTCAACGATCACCGCGCTCTAACTCACCTTGATCAATACATAAAGTGCAGGGTGTAGTATGAGTACAACCACCTCAGTCCAATTATTTATTTTCACAATTTAAAAATAAACAGAAATAAATAGGTAAATTCCATAACTCAGTAAATGTCACAAAGAAGTTTAACAAAAAAATGCAGCAACAACACAAATAAATATAACCTCACAACAGTGTCACTCCATCACTCATCACTCACACTCAGCACTCAATACTTAAAACACTGAACACTCTGCGCTCGCTGGGAGTGTGTACAAACTCTGGAGGGGCTCCCAAAGCCCAAGCGCTAAGCACAGACAACTTACGTGCCATTATATCAATACCTGGATCCGCACGGTCAACTCACGTGCTACGCGGATAACTCACCCACTATGGTATCAATACCTGGACCCGCACGGTCAACTCACGTGCTACGCGAACAACTCACGCGCTATGGTATTAATATCCTCACAACCAGGCCCTCGGCCTCACTCAATCATGCACCTCACTAGCCTCACTCATCATCAACAAATAAGGGAACCGAACCCACATCAAGTATTATCGCATATTAGCAAATAATAGAGACTGAGGTAAACATGTACAATAATTTCTATGACTGAGTACAAATAATGTGAGCATGAATAAAGCCTAAGCATGATCTCTATCATGAAAGAAAAAAAGTTCAACAACAAATAAACACATAACTACAGATAATAGCCATTAGGCCTTACAGTCTCACGGGACGGACCAAGTCTCAATCCCTCACGGTGCACACCGACATGCTCATTACCTAGCGTGGGTATCACTTCCAAACAATCACGTGATGTCAAATCTCTGGGTTTATACCCTCAAAGCTAGAGTTAAAACTGTTACTTATCTTAACAGCGTAAAATATCCTACTCCGGGATTCCCTCGTCTCTGAACTTAGTCTCCAAATGCTCTGAATCTATTCACAATCAGTACAATACCATCAATATACGCTAATGGAATGAATTCTACAAGAAAAACTATCAAATTAGACAAAAACCCGAAATTGGATCAAATCCGGCCCCCGAGCCCACGTCTCGAAATTCGACAAAATTTACAAAACTAGAAAGCTCATTCACTCACGAGTCTAACCATACCAAACCCATCAAAATCCGACATCGTTTGGTCCCTCAAATTCTTAAATTAAACTCTTAAAAATTCCAAGCCCTAACCCCTCATTTTCACTAATTACAATGATTAAACAACAGAGAATCACCATATATACAAGTATTAGGGCTCAAGTAACTTATATCAACGAAACCCCCTTGATTAACTCTTCAAATCTCTCCCAAAAGCTCCAGAACCGAATAGAAATGGTGAAGAATGCACCAAAATTCGCGAAGTGTGCAATATGTACCCTCTACCCAGGCTTCTCGCACCTGCGGCCATTTTCTCGCACCTGCACAACTCACTTAATTCCCCAGCTTCCGCACATGCGGACACCTTTCTCGCACCTGCGGACTCGCATCTGCGGTCCCAGATGCACATCTGCGAAAGTCACTTAGATGCCAAGCTTCGCACCCGTGGCTGCCCCTTCGCACCTGCGGGCTCGTAAGTGCGATCCTCTCTTCCACACCTGCGCTCAATGCCAGGCCTCCATTTCTCGCATCTGCAACATGCCATCCATACCTGCGATCATCGCACCTGCAATCATCGCACCCGCGGCTCACCATCCGCAGGTGTGGCCACACCAGTAGCCTTACACCAGTAGCTTCCAGCTGCATTTCTCAACTTCGACAAATCCGTTAACCACCCGGAATCACTCTGAGGCCCTCGGGACCTCAACCAAAAATACGAACAAATCATATATCAACATACCAAATTAGTCAAACCTTCGAATCACTCAAAACTACATCAAATCATCAAATTACCCTCGGATTCAAGCCTAAGAACTTCTAAATTTCTAAATTCGGCAACCGATGCCGAAACCAACCAAACTACGTTCGGATGACCTCAAATTTTGCACACACATCAAAAATGACACTACGAACCTACTCCATCTTCCGAAATTCCATTCCGACCCCAAAGTCAAATTTTTCCACTGCCGATCGAAATCGCCAAATTTCCAATTTCGCCAATTCAAACCTAATTCTACCATAGACCTCCAAATCACATTCCGGATGCACTCCTAAGTCTAAAATTACCTAACGGAGCTAACAGAATCATCGGAATTCAAATCCGAGATCGTTTACACATAGATCAACATCTGGTTGACTTTTCCAACTTAAGTTTCTACTTAAGAGACTAAGTATCTCAATTCACTCTGAAACTACTCTGGTCCCGAACCAACTAACCCGATATAACATTATATAGCTGAATAACACAAAAAGAAGTAGAAATGGGGAAAATGGGGTTATAACTCTCGAAACGACCGGCTGGGTCATTACATCCCCCCTCTTAAACATACGTTCGTCCTCGAACGAGTCTAACAGAAGAACATACCTGAAATCACAGCATCTGAAGCAGTAGCGTCTGGCCTGGCTGAGAGGGCATAGAAACGGGCCTACCTCCCCCTCTCAGGCGACCCATAGCTAACTAGGCTCCGCCCCTAGCTGACTGAACTCCACCCTTAGCTAGTTGGGAAAGTGGTGGAGGAACTGGTGCTAGTGCCGTTGGCCGAATACTTTGCTGTGGAGTCCCACCCAACAGCCTAGAGCAATATCTCGCAATGTGACCAAAATCCCCGCACTCGAAACAACCCCTCCTCTGACGAAACTGCTGCTCCTGATGCCCAAAAGAATTACCCGATGATACCTGAGCGGGCGGGGCATAATGAGAACCCTGCGCTGGCAATGCACTGAATGATGACTGACTCTGCTGAAACTGGTCCTGTTGAAACTGACCTCCCTGAGGAGAACCACTGAAATCACCCTGACCACGAGGCCTCTTAGCCTCCCTCTCAGTCCTCTCCTGACCTCGAACCATCTCAATCTGTCAAGCAATGTCGACAACCTCATCAAAGGTAACCCTAGATACTCTCTCCCTGGTCATAAGAAATCGAAGCTAAAAACTGAGGCTATCTATAAACCTCCCGATCCTCTCTCGGTCTGTGGGAACCAACCAGACCGCATGACGAGCTAACTCGGAGAACCGCATCTCATACTGTGTAACAGACATCTCACCCTGGTGAAGCTGCTCAAACTGCCTGTGCAGCTCATCTCTGCAGGACTCAGGTACAAACTTCTCCAGAAAGAGAACGGAGAACTGCTGCCAAGTAAGGGGTGCTGCACCAACAGACCTACGCTTCTCGTAAGTCTCCCACCATCTGAGTGCAACCCCAAAAAACTGAAAGGTAGTGAATGAGACCCCACAAGTCTCCAGAATACCAGCAGTACAGAGTATCCTCTAACACCGGTCCAAGAATTCCTGAGCGTCCTCTCTCTCTATGCCACTGAAAGGTGGCGGTTGAAGTCTCCCAAACCTCTCCAACCTGCGCTGATCATCCTCAGGCATAGCAGGAACCACATAATCTTATACAGTTGCAACCGGTTGGGCTGGTGGTGCCTCTGGTGTCTGAAGTCCCTGAATAACCTGCTCGGGTGTGCGAGCGATGGAGTCTGAGTGCCTCTCCTAGCCTGAGAAGTGGCTGCGGCCGTCGAAATAGAGACCGCCTGAGCAAGGCCGGTACACGCTGTCAGAATCTGAGCTAGGGCCTCCTGAAGGCCAGGAATCACAATTGGCACAGGTGGTGCCTGAGCTGGTGCATCAACAACTGGAACCCGGTCTTGATCTGAAACAACCGGTGGATCTGCAGGTACTGTCCAACTGCTGTATGGGCTGCACCTTTGCCCCTACCACGGCCTGTACCGCGGCCCTGGCTGGTGGTATTGGTGGCTGGCCATCTTGACTGGTAGCACGAGTCCTCACCATCTGTGAGAGAATGAAATACAGATGTTTAGTTACTAGAATACACATAACACATGATAAGAATCCAAGAATGCGAAATTTCCTAAGGGTTCTACAGCCTCTCGAAGATAAGTACAGACGTCTCTGTACCGATCCGCAAGACTCTACTAAACCCGCTTATGACTCGTGAGACCTATGTAACCTAGGCTTTGATACCAACTTGTCACGACCCAAAATCTAACCATGGTCGTGATGGCGCCTATCGTGTTACAAGGCAAGCCTACTTCCAAAACTATTACTACTAAACCGTTTATAAGAATTTAATAAAACATTTCCAACATTTAAATTTGTCATAAACTAAATCAAATCTAATTATAATATAAAAAAATACGAAAACGAGCCCCAAACATCGGGGTGTCACTAAGTCATGAGCGTCTAAATCTATGAACTAAGAAATGAAAACTTTCTAACTGTAAATACAGTCCAAAAGAAGAAATGATAAAAGGGGTAACAAGGTCCTGCGGATGCTAGCAGCTACCTTGCAATCTCCCCAGATAGCCGGCCTGAACTCAACAATCATCGCGCTATAACTCACCTAGATCTGCACATAAAGTGCAGGGTGTAGTATGAGTACAACCACCTCAGCAAGTAACAGAAATAACTAAGAAACTGAGCAATAGTGACGAGCTAAGTAAATCAGTCCAATTATTTATTTTCACAATTTAAAAATAAACAAAAATAAACAGGTAAATTCCATAACTCAGTAAATGCCACAAAGAAGTTTAACAGATAAATGCAGTAACAACACAAATAAATACAACCTCACAGCAGTGTCACTCCATCACTCATCACTCGCACTCAGTACTCAATACTCAAAACACTCAACACTCTGCGCTCACTGGGGGTGTGTACAGACTCCGGAGGGGCTCCCAAAGCCCAAGTGCTAAGCACGGACAACTCACGTACCATCATATCAATATCTGCATCCGTACGGTCAACTCACGTGCTACGCGGACAACTCACGCGCTATGGTATCAATACCTGGACCCGCACGGTCAACTCACATGCTACGTGGACTACTAGCGCGCTATGGTATCAATACCTGGACCCGCATGGTCAACTCACGTGCTACGCGGATAACTCACGCGCTATGGTATTAATATCCTCACAACCAGGCCCCCGTCCTCACTCAATCATGTACCTCACTAGCCTCACTCATCATCAACAAATAAGGGAACACAGCCCACATCAAGTATTATCGCATATTACCAAATAATAGAGATTGAGGTAAACATGTACAATAATTTCTATGACTGAGAACAAATAATGTGAGCATGATCTCTATCTTGAAGGAAACAAAGTTCAACAACAAATAAACACATAACCACAGATAATAGCCATTAGGCCTTACAGTCTCACGGGACGGACCAAGTCTCAATCCCTTGCAGTGCACACCCACACGCTCGTTACCTAGCGTGGGTATCACTTCCAAACAATCATGTGATGTCAATATCCGGGTTTATACCATCAAAGCCAGAGTTAAAACTGTTACTTACCTTAACAGCGTAAAACATCCTACTCCGGGATGCCCTCGTCTCTAAACTCGGTCTCCAAATGCTCTGAATCTATTCACAATCAGTACAATAACATCAATATACACTAATGGAATGAATTCCAAAAGAAAAACTATCAAATTAGACCAAAACCCGAAATTGGTTCAAACACGGCCCCCGGGCCCTCGTCTCGAAATCCGACAAAATTTACAAAACTAGAAAGCTCATTCACTCACAAGTCTAACCATACTAAATCCATCAAAATCCTACATCGTTTGGTCCCTCAAATCTTTAAATTAAATTCTTAAAAATTCCAAGCCCTAACCCCTCATTTTCAATAATTACAATGATTAAACAATGGAGAATCACCATATATAAAAGTATTAGGGCTCAAGTAACTTATCTCAACGAAACCCCCTTGATTCCCTCTTCAAATCTCTCCCAAAACCTCAAGAACCGAATAGAAATGGTGAAGAATGCACCAAAATTCGCGAAGTGTGCAATATGTACCCTCTACCCAGGCTTCTCGCACCTGCGGCCATTTTTTCGCACCTGCGCGACCGCACCTGCGCAACTCACTTAATTCCCCAGCTTCCGCACCTGCAGACTCGCATCTGTTGTCCCAGGTGCGCATCTGCGAAAGTCACTTAGACGCCAAGCTTCGCACCTACGGCTACCCCTTCGCACCTGCAGGCTCGCAGGTGCGATCCTCTCTTCCGCACCTGCGCTCAATGCCAGGCCTCCATTTCTCGCATCTGCGACATGCCATCCGCACCTGCGATCGTCGCAGCTGCGGCTCACCATCTGCAGGTTCGGGCATACCAGTAGCCTTACACCAGCAGCTTCCAGCTTCATTTCTCAACTTCGACAAATCCGTTAACTACCCGGAATCACCCCGAGGCCCTCGGGACCTCAACCAAAAATACCAACAAATCATATATCAACATACCCACTTATTCGAACCTTCGAATCACTCAAAACAACATCAAATCATCAAATTATCCTCGGATTCAAGCCTAAGAACTTCTAAATTCCCAAATTCGACAACCGATGCCGAAACCAACCAAACCACGTCCGAATGACCTCAAATCTTTCACACACATCACAAATGACACTACGAACCTACTCCAACTTTCAAAATTCCATTCCGACCCCAATATCAAATTTTTCCACTGTCGACCGAAATTGCCAAATTTTCATTTTTGCCAATTCAAGCCTAATTCTACCACGGACCTCCAAATCATATTTCGGATGCACTCCTAAGTCCAAAATCACCTAACGGAGCTAACTGAATCACCATAATTCAAATCCGAGATTGTTTACACATAGGTGAACATCCGGTTGACTTTCCAACTTAAGTTTCTACTTAAGAGACTAAGTGTCTCAATTCACTCTGAAACCACCCCGGTCCCAAACCAACTAACCTGATATAACATAATATAGCTGAATAATACAATAAGAAGTAGAAATGGGAAAACGGGGTTATAACTCTCGAAACGATCGGCCGTGTCGTTACACTAACAATGGTAACCAGCTTTTCTAGAGCTCACATTAACATCAACCGCACGGACAACTCACGTGCTATAGTTTCAATATTTGGACCCACAAGGACAACTCACGTTCTAATAATATAATCTTCCTGGCATCGTCACATGCCTCCATTCCAAGCATATCATACATGAGCGATCAAATAAGTACACATGTATATGATAAATTAATTTTGATTCTCATGCTCCTGGACTGGTACAAATAACACGCCATGGAGTAGGCAGGTGCAAGGTGTGCTATCACCACTCAAATCGGCAAGTTAACGTAGAAATAGTAACTACCCAATTTATGCAGGGAATTAGTCTCTTTGCAACCTCAAGTATAGCCCAGATAGTTCTCAACAAACGTACAAATACGGGAAACGTTATAACTTTACGCTTAACAGTCACATCTAGGCATATCATAGCCTAAGCATTCTTTTGAGTATGAATATTTGCTCTAATGCCCGCGCATGGGCTCAAACCTCACATATATGCGCACTCATAGCGCGTAGCTATCACAAATAATTAACACAACTAGTGCCTCCACTGGGTTTTAAATAAAACAGTCACCTCAAACAGGTCGCAACCCCGAAACAATATGCTTATGAGAACTGCAGTCTTCAATTTCATAGAACACATGAATCACCGTAACTGGTCCCAACTTCAGCACTTGAATGACTAATACATCTTTCATGCATAATCTTCCCATTAAGAATACTTTCAAAATTCTTCCGTGCCACATAGCAATAATTGACCATCAACAGTCTATCAACCAGGTGAGTACCGCAATACAATAAACATTCGTAAATAAAAAACAATGCCCTTTTGAAATGAGCACCCTTCTTAGGGATTACCGAGAAAATTCATACACGGGGCACACTACATCCATCACGAATGACAACTTAATCATTCCATGATTTTTTTTTTATTATTTCATAAGTGCATTATATCCCATATTCAAGAAATTTCCTTACTCGAGTCATCCTCGATCTCAGCCTTTGCAGTCATAACTTCTCCACAAGTATGTCTCGGACCAAAACTTTATTTAACCTATAACCATAAAATCGAATTGACAATAGTAGGCTCCCCCACTTGGCTCAAAGTCGTAGATCAAAACATTTAATAATTCACAATACCCATACTTTATTACTGCCATAATACTGCTATCAGTTCAACGAAAATTCTTCTCAAGCTTATGTAACACCCACCATAAAATACCTCAATCATCCGCTAAACTCGCATTCATTCTCTTGACACTCAAGTCAACTTTGTCAACCAGATTCAAATTCAAGTCTCAACACCTATGCCCTGCTGGCAGAAAAGAAACTCCCCACTCAACATTATAAGAAACACACCTACATAAATTACTCCGCAGGAGATAACCCACCTGCTTAGCCTCAAATTGGCATCTTGTTATACCCTTTTGCAGTCACAATTACTATGCAATCACTTAATCTTTCTAAGTTTGAACTCGACAACAAGACAAGAAAATTTAATTTGTTCCACAATCACACCACGTGAAAGATCCTTCAACACATTCAACACTCAAGATCTTACATCACATCAAAATAGGAATCAAGTACCCAATAACAAACTCTTATTTCACAAGTAAACTTTATTTGTCTCATTCAACCCATCTGAACACATCCCGCATTCACATGATACTTATCATATAGTCATTCAATCGCTCATCGAGCCACAAATTCCACTCATAGGAATACTACCAGACGCATAAGTCCAATCGCATAGGTTCTCACAATCGAAACTGCCGAACTTAAGCTGTGGTTTCACTCCGGCCTCTAGTCCTCCAAACTGACAAGTCAACAAAACACAGAATACTCATCTCGAACCTCGTTCATAGAATCACAAGACAATGATGCACAGCTGACACTGAGCGCTCACATGCACACACGAATACGTGAAAGGAATTCAAAGAGTTATATATCAAGCTGAATCAATTCCGCACGATAGAATATAAGAAAGTGAAATTTTTCTAAGGGTTCGGCAGCCTCCCGAAGATAAGTACAGACGTCTCTGAACCGATTAGCAAGACTCTACTAAACCTGCTCATGACTCATGAGACCTATGTAACCTAGAGCTCTGATACTAACTTGTCATAACCTAAAATCTCACCTGTCATGATGGCGCCTATCTCAATACTAGGCAAGCCGACAATCCCAATAAACCACCATATCTTTTAAGTTTAAAAACATAATATTTAAATTCAGCAGAAGAAATCTCACAATTACATATATAAAAACTCCCAAAACCCGGTGTCACTGAGTACATGAGCATCTAATATGAATGCAAAGTCTGATTGACAAAACACTGTCTGAAAGTATAGAACAGTATAATAACTTAAAGAAAGGGAGTCAAGGTCAGCGGACTCCATGCAGCTACCTTGATAGTCTCCAACTGATAGTACTCTGAAATCTAATGGTCGCCATGCCCGAAAGCACCTGGATCTGCACACGAGGTGCAAAGTGTAGTATGAGTACAACCAACTCAATAAGTAACAAGACTAACCTTTGGACTGAAAATAGTGACGAGCTCCGCATGTACAGTTCAATATAAATAATAACAATACATAAATATAGGCATGCTTTCAAGTTCAATAGTTTCTTTTAGTACAAATAAAATAGATCAATTCTGAACAATACGAGGAATATGACATCCCTGTATCTACATGCCAATGTACATACTGTATGTGATGCACCTTAATGAAAACTCTGTGTACTCAAAATCTAAAATACTCAATCACTCAGTACTGCATATGATGAATCCAGACCAAAGAAGATTCATCCCAAATATATATGTATATCCATCAACTGACAGTCAGTCACTCAGTACTGTATAAGGCCAATCCAGCCCAGGGAATATCCATCCCAAATATATAAATTCTTAGGGCAAGATCCATGCCCAGGAAAAATCCTCCCCTCAATATAAATGCTTCGGGCAAGATCCATGCCTAGGGAAGATCCATCCCTCAATATAAATGCTTCGGGCAAAATCCATGCCCAGGGAAGATCCATCCCTCAATATAAATGCTTCGGACAAGATCCATGTCCAGGGAAGATCCATCCCTCAATATAAATGCTTCGGACAAGATTCATGTCCAGGGAAGATCCATCCCTCAATATAAATACTTCAGACAAGATCCATGTCCAGGGAAGATCCACCCCTCAATATAAATCAACCGCGCTCACTGGGTGTGTGCAGACTCCGGAGGGGCTCCTTCAACCCAAGCGCTATATAAAGCCGATATGGCCTATTGCAGCGTGCAGTCCAATCTCATAATAATAATAAAGCTTATAAGGCCTACTGCTGGCTGAAAGCCCTGATCTATATAATAATAATACATATAAAGCCAATATGGCCTGCTGTGGTGCGCAGCTCGATCCCATAAATATCCTCACTCAATCATCAATCTCTCCACTCTTTTGGGCTCAAAATGTCATGAAAATCAGTCCAAAACGATAATATGATGTATCAATTAATAACAACATAGACTGAGGTATGATATGAAATGAATGAACATGATTGACTATGGAATAACAATTTAAAACAATCAATTCAACAGCAACTCGACCCCATGGGTCCCAAAATATCGGCACGTAGCCTAAACATGATCTTTAATAGGAGCCTAAGCTAAATTTCTCTAACACGTGGAGGATACACGGATAATAACATGATTCTTTAATTTTTCAACTCCACAGAATTTATTCAAGTCACAATTTCTATGGTGCACGTCCACACGCTCGTTAACTATCGTGTGCATCACCTCCAAGCAATTTATATAACACCAAATTCGGGGATTCAAACCCTCAGAACCAAGTTTAAAAGTGTTACTTACCGCAACCTTCAAGCTCCGAAAATAATACAATGCTCCAATTGATTAAAATGTCTAAATATCACCCACAATTCAATACCTACCATTAGATATCCCAACTACATCAAAATAAATACGAAAAGATTCATAAATATCCATGTAGGTTTTCACAATTAGGCAACAAGCCATCAACCATCACAAATTATCCAATGGGCTCACCCATTAGTCTATTCAATTCCATTCTTATCATTTAATACTCATTTTCAACATAATGAAAATATTAATTTTCCAATAAAAATTTGAAATTCCACTCAAAAATTGCCAATGGGGCCCACATCTCAGAACCCGACAAAAGTTACAAAATATGAACGCCCATTCAACCACAAGTCCAACCATACCAATGTTTCCAAATTTCGACATCAACTCGACCCTCAAATCGTCAATTTAAACATAAGGGTTTTCACAATTTTTTCCAACTTAGAACACCAATTAAATGCTAAAAATAGCAATAGATTCGGGTAATTTGACAAAAAATGAGCTAAGAATACTTACCCCATTGTTTTTCTTGAAAATCTCGAGAAATCGCCTCTCCCCGAGCTCCAAATCTTTAAAAATGGAAAATTTTAAGAACTTAAACCCTTCTTCTCGAACACGGAAACTCCCTCGCGTTCGCGAAGCACAAAATTTCACTGCCCAAAAATTCCTCTTACGATAACGCGAGGGTCCTCTCACGAACGCGATGACCAGAGATCCCAGGTCACTCGCGAACGTGTAGGCCAACACTCCAGCCCTCTCTCTTCTTCTTCGCGAACGCGACCGCCTTCTCGCGTTCGCGATGCACACTGACTCTCAACCTTCGCGAACGCGTCCTCCTCTTCGCGAACACGAAGAACAAATCCTCGCCTACCTCTAGTTTCTCTTCGCGAACGAGAAGATGGAAACCAGACAGTGTATTAGAAAAATTCCAACAAATTTCAAAGTCCAAAAATTCAATCTGTTAACCATCCGAAACTCACCCGAGGCCCTCGGGATCTCAACTAAATATACCAACAAGTCCTAAAATATCATACGAACTTAGGCGAACCTCTAAATCACATCAAACCATGCTAAAAATATGAATCATACCCCAATTCAAGCTTAATGAAACTAAGAAATTTCAAGTTCTACATTCGTCGCTGAAACCTATCGAATCAAGTCCGATTGACCTCAAATTTTGCACCCAAGTCATAAATGACATAACTAGATTTCGACCCCGATATCAAAAAGTCAACTCCCCAGTCAAACTTCCAAACGTAAACTTCCTATTTTTGCCATTTCAAGCCTAATTTAACTACGAGCTTCCAAATAATTTTTCGGACTCACTCCTAAGTCCAAAATCACCATACGGAGCTATTGGAATAATTAAAACTCTATTCTGAAGTCGTTTACATATAAGTCGACATCCGATCAACTATTTCTACTTAAGCTTTAAGTCTTGGACCTTATTGTTCCATTTCATTTTGAAACCTCCCCCGACAAGTCACATAATTATAATTTAAAACAGGATAAGTAGTAAATGGGGGAACAAGGGTGTAGTACTCTATTTATCTTTAAAATTAGATAGCAATTAAACTTATAATATGGTTTTAAGGACACGTGATTTCACTTAATACCAGTTGATAAATATGAAGATTAATAACAGAAATGAACTATAAAGTAAAGCAAATCAGTGTTAGAATAAAACTTAGCCCTCAAGTTTAGATAACCTCGAACTGGTTGATGCAAGAACTATTAAATTATAACAAGCTGATGAACAATAGTATAAACGAGAAATAGAATTATATTGCTTTGATCTGTAAACCATGTGTCTTACAAATGATTAGAACCCCTTTAAATAGTAGAGAAATTTCACTTATGGTATAATTCTAATTACATAAAAAATCCCATGATTAGCTAATTAACCGTTTCTGATTTGATCCATTCCGAGATTTACGCCATGATCCTCGACCAGTCACGATATCTCGCATTTCCGTTATTGCGCTATCTTCGATCTTGCTCGACGTTTGTCTCATTTGGCTTCGATCACTACTAGCCTCAATCTCGACAGGTACCTCGATTCTAAACTCGGTACCTTATCCTCGTGATTTATTTTATTCAGTTACGAGGCCATCCTTCGATGCAACTTCCCGGTCTCGGTCAAATATTAAAATCGGGTAGGCTTGATTTTAACTGTATACAGATAGTCCCCTCATTTTTTGGAGTGAAATGACAAGAAACGAATTTGAGCCTTTGATTTTCTACCTCGACCTATTATGACGTCATTCTCGTGACGTAAGTGATGGGAGTGACCAAAACGTCCTGTCGGTACAGTTCCCCAAGTCATTAATGAGTGTCAGTTGGTGGTCGGCCACTAGTGCCTTTGAACCGTCGCCGTGAATCCAATAAATAGACCCCTTCCTCATTGATTCAAACTTTACTTCCTTCTAATCTCCAAAGCTTTTACATCTCTTAATTTCTTCCCTTTTACAAATATTCAATTTTTGTTGTTAATCCTTTTCTCAAACGTTAAGTCCTATTGCCTACCTCTTCTTCAAACTTACACAAAAATGGCAAAAATATCGAAAACGGTACCATAAAAAGAAGCTGCTTCATCTTCTTAACCGGCCGGCGGGAAAATGCCAGTGGAACCCTGTCTTGAGGAATGCATTCCTGTGGGTGCGCGCTAAACTTCGATTTCAAGACCGATAAAGCCTCTTCGATTCCTGATCGATGCAAGCCAGTGTCGAGGTATATATGCTCGATAAGTGAGGGATACCTTAAGTAGGTAAAGAAAGACTGCAACTGGGAGGGCAAAAAGGCGGTGATCCCGACCCTCGAATAAGACATCACCAACCATATGGAAGGGTTTTTAAGTGTTTACACTTACCCGTTTATGCCGCCCCCTCGACCCTGTCATTGTTGATTTTTGCTGTCAATATCAAATAACCCTAGGCCAAATCCATCTTTCCTTTTGGCGAATTATTATTCTGCTCCGATTCTCCATGAGCAAAGTCGAAGGGCTCCCTTTCTCCCTCGATCCCCTTATCAGATTGTATAGCCCCCGCATCTATCGAGGCGGGTTAATAAAACTCTAACGTCGGGCTACCAACGTGTTGTCCGCGAGCATAGACAAGGATAAGGATCGAGGCTGGATGGGCCGGTTCATTCGAGTGCAGACTTCCGACCTAATCCCAGTCGAGAAGATGCCATTTCCTAAGAAATGGAACATGAATCGTAAGTACCGTTTCACTGTTAGCTTCCATATATTATTTGTTCCTTTGTATTTTCTCAATGATGTCTTTTTCCATGATGTAGCATTCGCTTGGATGCCCCATGCGATTCCCAACCTCGAGATCTGGGTTCGGAACCTGGCCTCGACCTCTACATATTCCGAGCGCTCATGGCGCGATTTAGCAAAGGGCCGATGGGAGGCCAAGACTCATGGTCAGCACACTTTTTGTGTATTTGATGATTTGATTAAGATGCCCTTCTTCTACTTATTCAATTTTCTCATGTACAGGCCTATGCAAGGATGCGGTCATGAGGACCCTGTCTGGTAAGGAGGAGACTTCGACCCCAGTTCCGAAGCCGGCGAAGGATAAGAAGAAGAAAAGAACCTTAACTTCCGAGGATCCAAAGCCTAAGAAGAATATGGTCCGTAAGCCGAAGAAAGACACCATTGCCCTACCTACAGATGTGATTAAATGGCTAAGGGAAGAAGAAGATGATGATGAAGATGATGGCACGGAATTGGTAGCCCGAGTGAAGAAAACCTTTGAGGCCCCAAAGGCCGCTGAGTCAGTGGTGCTTGAGGAGATTCCGCCTCAAGCCGAGGGGGTCTTGGAAAAGGACTCGGGCAAAGTCCCCGAGTCATCGAAGATGCCTCTCGCCGAGATGAGCAAAAGGTGGGTATGTCTGAAGGGACCGGCTCTGAGGCCCTTCACAGCGAGGAGAATGCCCCAAGTGTCTCACTTGGGGCAATAGATATTGGAGACTTGCCAATTCTCCCTGCGTTTTTTGAGGAGGCAATTCGGGAGGCCCAAGCTATGAGGACTCTAGAAGTAGACGAGGCTCATGGAGGGGAAGACCCCTTCCGTGGTTACTTTATTGGGGTCCAAGATGCTATCGACCTGAATTAAGCATCGAGTCTCTTCGATGAGGCCCAACAAGCCTTGAATCGGGCTTAACTCCCTTTGTTGATATCATACTTAGTTTATTTTTCTCTTCCTGTCTAATTTCCTTTATATTTTCCTTATAGGCTTTGGCGCTCCATCAAGAGGCATATTCAAAGTCCCGAACAGATCTAAGTCGATGTGAGGCCGACCTCCGAGGGCTCACGGAAGAGAGAAATGCCTTTAAACTTCTCAGTGGGCAAAAAGAAGAGGAGATCAAGGACCTCTGAGCTGAGTTGGCTAAGGCTCACCAAGACCAGACCGACTTGGTCGAGCAGGTAATGAAAATCTTAAAAGCTCATGGGCTCGATTCGGGAACGGTGGCTAACATTTCAATCTCACAGCTACAGCAAAAGGTCGAGAGGATCAATCAATTCCGCGAGAAGGTCGACATGATGAAGGCGGAGACTTTGGGGTGGAAAGAAAATATGGACCGCTTTGCTACTGAACAAGAGGCTGCTCGAGCCCAATTGTCATCAGTCGAAAGTCAGCTTTGAGGGATGAAAGAGAAGAGCTCAGCTACGGAAAAGAAAATAGAGGAGCTCGAGGCTCGGTTGGCTTCCGAACTTGCAAAGGCCAAATCTGAAGCCGAAAAGGCAAAGGCTGAGGCTGAGGCGATCATGGCCGTCTACCGGGCCGATGCTGACGCCGCTCAAGTCCAAGCGAGAGAGGTAGCCAAGACCGCTCAAACTCGAGCTTATTGGATTGCTGAACTCGCCAAATGCCAATCTCAGAGGGAAACCCTCGAGGAGATCCATGCTCGAGGTTTCGATCTTACCGACGAGATAATAAAGGCTAAAGAGCATGAAGCTGATGCTGGAGCGCTGGTCTCTTCCGAGAATGAGGAGGACTTCAATGGAGAAGAAGCTGCCCCTGAGGAAAATTAGGAATCTTAGGCTTTTGTTTTCTTTTTTGATTTTTTGTGCGGGATCCTGATTTGTCCTTGTAAATATTTTCGTATAGATAAAAGATCTTTTCTCTCTTTGACTTGTCTTTATTCTATTTCCCGCCTCATAAAAATTCTATTTCAGTCATGCCTTCATGCCTTATGGAGATTTTGCTCACAAGTTTGGGACTTTAGGCAACTAGAACGAAGTTGGACCAGTATGGTCTTTAAAATCGAGTGAGTACTTGCTCGAACTCGAAGTAGAGTGACCCCTAGGTTTTAGTTGAGTAAGGACGATTTCTCAAACTCAAAAAATAAAATGGCCCTTAGGCTCTTGAATTAGGCCGATATGGCCTCAACAGAATGACTTTTCCCCTTTTTTGACTTGAAAAATTAATCATAAAAATTTATCATGCCTTATCACAAGATAAATTTGTACCCATTAGATTTTTCAAGGATTGGTGTTATCGAAATGCTTTGCTTTGTTATGCCTTAGCACAAAATTTCCGGGAGTTCGAACAATTCGCTATCCCTTAGGGTTTTTCGAGGGTCAATATTATCGAGACCCTTAGTAATTCAGTCGAGGGTTTCCTTTTTTAACCGGTTTATGAGAATATTTGAAGGCATGTTTTATAGCGGAATTCGGACGTCTCCAAAATGTGTTAATTTGGCCGTAGCCTTTAGTTTGGGATTTTCCCCTTAGGCTTGTTTCCCTGCTATGCTTCAAACTCGTTCGAAGTGTCAGTCCCCGAGTGGGGTGGTCGTGGCCTATAAAAATCGAGGATTTCCTTTTTGAGGTCTTACAATTTTGAGGTTTAGTAATTCGATCATGTCATTTTTTGGATAGCAGTCCCTGAGTATAGGGTAAATTGTTTAAACTTAGTTGTGATCGTCCCTTAAGCTAGTTTCTACGATAGATCATAAGTATGAAATTATAAAGTACAAATTTCTCTAAGGCATGGAACATCTGGTAAGGAAAAATACTTCTTTCAATAGATTATACATGCGTACATGTTTTCCCATTAGGGCTCGAGTAATCTACATGGACACAGTTCATTTGACCGTTTGGTTCTTTACCTATAGAGACCATGTCGACACGAAGTATGTTTTTTGTAACTATCTGAAGGTGATGCCCCTTAGTATTCGAGGTTGATTGTAAAGGAGCCTCAGATACTGTTGAATTACTCTAAGGTAGCACGAACAATGGTTTTCTCGTTAAAAACCTCGCCGGGAAAACCCATATGGGACAAAAACCGGTCTAAGGGAAAAAGAGTGCAACGCGTGCTTTCAGACCTAAGGACTTTGTATTTGAAGAATCCTTTGGTGTCTTCAATTAAACACCTGCAAATGGTTAGTCTAAAATATAAACGAAAAAGGAAAATGTCGTACCTTAGCAGTAATATCGTTTGAGGAGTGATATATTCCAATTGTTTGGTAATTGTTCATTGTTCATCGTGCCAAGTTTGTAGGATCCCTTTCCGATTATATCGAGGACCTTATACGGTCCCTCCCAGTTCGGGCCAAGTTTTCCTTCATTTGGGTCTCGAGTATTGAGGGTGACCTTCCTCAGAACCAAATCCCCGATTTTAAAGTGTCAAAGATTGGCTCTTCTATTGTAGTACCTTTCGATCTGATGTTTCTGTACGGCCATTCGAACGAGGGCGGCTTCCCGTTTTTTGTCTAGCAATTTGAGGCTTGTATTCATAACCTCATGATTTGACTCTTCCGTTGCATATCGAAACCTGACGCTAGGTTCTCTGGCTTCAACCAGGATCAGAGCTTCAACACCATATACTAAAGAGAATGGTGTTGTGAATTGCCCCTGTATTGGATTTTGACGTTATTTGATACGCCCAAAGGACTTCGGGTAATATTTCTCTGTATTTTTTCCTTAGCGTCGTTCAATCTTTCTTTAGATTTTGAATGATGATCTTGTTTGTCAATTTGGCCTGACCGTTCCCACTAAGATAATATGGCGTCAACATGATCCTTTTTATTTTGTGATTTTCGAGAAACTGTCACTTTGCTACCGACGAATTGCTTTCCATTGTCGCATACGATCTCAGCAGACATCCCAAATCGGAATATAATGTGGTCCCAGATGAAGTCTATGACTTCTTTCTCTCTAATTTTCTCGAAAGCCTGTGCTTCAACCCGCTTAGAAAAATAGTCAGTCATAAACAAAATAAATTTAGCTTTACCTGGGGCCGATGGTAGAGGGCCGACGATATCCATTCCCCATTTCATGAATGGCCATGGGGATAAGACTGAGTGGAGTTGCTCTCCGAGTTGGTGAATCATCGGCACATACCTTTGACATTTGTCGCAGTTTCAAACAAACTCTTTCGTATCCTTTTCTATATCGGCCCAATAGTATCCTGCACTGATGACTTTGTGAACCAATGATTCGGCACCAGAATGATTTACGCAGGTGCCCTCGCGGATTTCTCGTATGACGTAGTCGATATCTACTAGTCCCAAACATATTGCCAATGGTCCATCGAACATCCTTCTATATAGTGTTCCATCTTCGGCCAATGTGAATCGTGCGGCTTTCGTACGTAGAGTCCTCGATTCCTTAAGATCTGATGGAAGCTTCCCGTTCTTTAGGTACTCGATATATTCGTTCCTCCAATCCCAGGTCAGACTTGTGGAGTTGATTTCAGCGCGGCCTTCTTCGATTACTGACCTTGAATGTTGTACGACAATCCCCGAGCTAATATCGTTGTCTTCGACTGATGACCCCAAATTTGCAAGGGAATCGGCCTCGCTGTTTTGTTCTCGAGGCACATGTTGTAGGGTCCATTCTTTAAATCGATGTAGAGTCACTTGTAGTTTGTCCAAGTACCTCTACATTCGATCTTCTCGAACCTCGAAGGTTCAGTTGGCTTTGTTTACCACAAACAGGGAGTCACATTTTGCCTCGATGACCTATGATCCCAAACCTTTAGCTAGATCGAGACCTACAATCATGGCCTCATACTCGGCCTCATTGTTAGTTAACTTGGATGTTTTGATAGCTTGTCTAATTGTATTACCCGTGGGTGGCTTCAAAACGATGCCTAGCCCGGATCCCTTCACATTCGAAGCACCGTCTGTGAATAGGGTCCACACCCCCAATGATGCACCCAACTTTAATAATAGTTCCATTTCGACCTCGGGTACGAGGGCTAGTGTAGAGTCGGCCATGAAGTCCGCTAAGATTTGAGACTTGATGGTCATTCGGGGTCGATACTCGATATAGTACCCACTGATCTCGACTGCCCATTTGGCCAATTGGTCCAAAGGTTCGGTCTTATGCAAAATATTGCGAAGGGTATAAGTAGTCACCACACAGATCGGGTGACACTAAAAATATAGTTTTAATTTCCTAGAGGCGCTTATTAAGTCAAGCGCTAATTTTTCTAAGTGTCGGTACCAGGTCTCGGCCTCATCTAAAGTTCGACTAACATAGTAAATAGGAAATTGCGTACCTTGATCTTCTCGAACTAGGACCCCACTTACCGCGATTTCTGAGACTGCTAAGTACAAGTGAAGTTGCTCGTCCACTTTCAGAGTATGAAGTAGTGGCGGGCTCGAGAGGTACCGCTTTAATTCTTCCAATGCTTGTTGGCATTCCGGGGTCCATACAAAATTGTTCTTCTTTTTGAGCAGTGAGAAGAACCTTTGACTTCTATTTGAAGACCTCGAGATGAGTTAGCCTAGGGCGGCTATGCGCCCTGTTAATCTTTGTACGGCCTTAACGTTGTCCACGACTGTGATGTCTTCGATTGCCTTGATCTTATCGGAGTTGATTTCGATCTCCCGATTTGATACCATAAAGTAGAGGAACTTGCCCGAGCCGACCCCGAATGCACATTTCTTTGTTTAAATCTTTATAGTCTACACACATTCTAAGTTTATTTTCCTTTTTAGGGACTACGACCATGTTTTCTAACCATTCAGGATATTTTACTTCCCGAATGGAATCCCATTTTGAGAATTTTGGCTACCTCGTCCTTGATGAATACATGTTTTACCTCGCACTGGGGCTTTCTCTTTTGTTTTATCAGGCGAAACTTCGGGTCCAAGCTCAGTCGATATGTAGTGATCTCTGGCGGGGATCCCTGTCATATCTAGGTGGGACCAAGCAAATTAATCCATATTATTGATAAGAAATTTAATGAGGTTTTCCCTGAGCTCGGGGGTTAACCCCGTACCCAGGTATAACTTTCGATCGGGTAGATGCTCGATCAGTATGACTTGCTCCAACTCTTCGAATGTCGATTTGGTGGCGTCAGAATCCTCGGGGATTATGAAGGATCGAGGGTTCCAATAGTCATCATCCTCGTCCGTTCCCTGCATCTCCGACTGAGTCGAGGCTGGTGGTTGTGGTTGCTATTTAGCTTCCTATTTTCCTTTGGACTCCGATCCATTTATTGACGAAAGTGCCGATACCGGTATTACTTCGTCGACTGCAAACATCTCTTTGGCAGCATGTTGTTCCCCATACACCATTTTTACTCCATCCGGTGTTGGGAACTTTAACATTTGGTGAAGGGTTAAGGGGACCGCCCTCATGTTGTGAATCCAGGGTTTTCCGAGCAGTGCGTTGTATCTCATATAGCCCTCGATCATATGGAACTTTGTTTCTTGAATAGTTTCGGCTATATTTACTGGGAGGGTGATTTCACCTTTAGTTGTTTCACTCGCCATATTGAAGCCATTGAGAATCCGAGCTTCGGGTACGATCTGATCTGGTATGCCGAGCTACTCCACGACCCTCGATCGAATAATATTATCCGAGCTTCCTAGATCAATTAAAACACGTTTAACCTGAATTTTATTCATAAGGATAGAGATTACCAAAGCATCATTGTGGGTTGTGAGATCCCTTCTGCTTCCTCATCATTGAATGATAAAGTGCCTTCTGGCATATAGTCTCGAGTTCATTTTTCCCTGGTGATTGATACTTTAGTGCGTTTGAACACGGGCACTTGTGGAATATCGACCCCACCAACGATCATGTGAATCACGTGTTATGGTTCTTCCTGCTCGATTTTCATGTTTGCATCCCTATCTCTGAAATGGTTTTTAGCTCGGTCACTCAATAATTCTCGAAGGTGACCCTCGTTGAATAGACGTGCTACATCCTCCCTTAGTTGTCTACAGTCTTCGGTTCTATGACTATGTGTACCGTGGTATTTGCATATTTTATTGTGGTTTCTTTGGGATGGATCGATTTGTAGGGGTCTGGGCCATCTAGTATCTTTGATTCTCCCAATGGGTGACACAATACCTGATGCGTCGATGCTGAAGTTGTATTCTAATAATCGTGGTACTTCTGTGGGATCGACATGTTTATCGAAGCCACTTTTCCTCATGAGCCCTCGAGAGCTCTGTCCTCGATCGTTCCTTCAATCATTTCGGATGGTATTGCGTCCTGGGACGCTGTTTCTACGATCTGCATTGTATGGTTGATACCGATCTCTGTTCGACCAGGGTTCTCTGTTGATATCCCTTTGAGTTCCGTCGACGGGCCTGTTTGGATAAACGGAACCGGAAGGGGTCCCCAATTGATCATCCTCGACCCTGATCTTTGACTGACACCGATTATGTGCATCGGCCCAGGTTACCACCGAATATTCAATTAAATTCTGTTTTAGCTGTCGTGATGCCACCGAACTTGATTCGTTCAAACCTAGAGTAAAAGCTTGAACATCCCAATAGTCTGTGATCGGTGGTAGTTCCATGAGCTCCATCTGGAAACGAGATACGAATTCCCTCAACATTTCATTTTCTTTTTATTTCACCTTGAAGAGGTCTGACTTCTAAGTCGCAACCTTTATTGCTCCGGCATGTGCCTTTACGAAGGAATCTGCAAGCATGGCGAAGGAATCGATGGACTTAGGCGAAAAATTGTGGTACCATATCATTGCCCCTTTCGACAAGGTTTCTCCAAATTTATTCAGTAGAACACATTCAATCTCATCGTCTTCCAAGTCATTCCTTTTTATTGTGCATGTATAAGAAGTGACATGCTCATTAGGGTCGGTGGTCCCATTGTACTTAGAAATTTCTAGCATTCGAAATTTCTTCGGAATGGGTTTCGGAGCCGCACTTGGAGGGAAAGGCTTCTGTACAAACTTCTTTGAATCCATACCCTTTAGAATCGGCGGTGCCCCCTGGTATTTGGTAAGAGGTGGAGAATGTAATGACCCAACCGGTCATTTTAACTTTTAGAACCCCGTTCCCTAAAATAAAACTTCCCGTAGGTGCTTGTAATGATTTATAACTTACGGGGATGGTTGGTTCGGGATTTGAAAGTGTTTGGGGTGAAACCGGAACATTTGATTCCTTAAGTTGGCCTTAAAGTGCTAAGTGTGACTTCGGTCAACATTTTGAGAAAACGACCCCAGAATAGAATTTTGATGATTCCAACAGCTCCGTATGGTGATTTTGGACTTAGGAGCATGTTCGGAATTAGAATTGTACCTGGAGTACTGAATAAGTGTGGATATCTGCTCTGCATGTCTTCCTCGGCCACCCAAGTCGCTTCCTCGACTGGTTGGCCCCTCCACTGGACTTTTACTGCAGAAATCCTCTTGGACCTCAACTGGCGAACCTGTTTATCAACAATAGCAATTGGCTCCTCTTCATAACCCAAGCTATTATCTAGCTGAACTGTGTTGAAGTCTAACACATGTGATAGGTCGGCATGATACTTCCGGAGCATAGATACGTGAAAAACCGGATGAACTCCCGATAGGTTGGGAGACAATGCAAGCTCATAAGCAACCTCCCCAACTCGTTTCAATACCTCAAATGGGCCTATAAACCTTGGGCTCAACTTGCCCTTCTTCCTGAATCTCAAAATTCCCTTTATCGGCGAAACCTTCAAGAAAACTTTTTCACCTACCATAAATGATATATCACGCGCTTTCTTATCCGCGTAACTCTTTTGTCTGGACTGTGCTATACGAAGTCGCTCCTGAATCAACTTTACCTTTTCCAAGGCACCCCTTACCAAATCACTACCATATAACTTAGCTTCACCTGGCTCAAACCATATGATAGGTGAACGACATCGCCGACCATATAAAGCCTCAAATGGAGCCATCTTGATGCTGGATTGGTAACTGTTATTATAAGCAAACTCGGCCAAAGGCAGGAAACGATCCTACTGACCTCTAAAGTCAATCACACATGCCCTGAGCATATCCTCCAAAATCTGAATTGTCCTCTCTGACTGTCCATCGGTCTGCGGATGAAAGGCTGGGCTGAGCTCTATATGAGTCCCCAACTCACTCTGTACTGCTCTCCAGAAATGTGAAGTAAACCGAGGACCTCTATCTGATATGCTGGAAATTGGCACACCGTGCAACCGAACTATCTCCTGAATATAAATCTGGGCCAACCTCTCTGAAGTATACGTAGTCACAACAGGAATAAAATGTGCTGACTTAGTCAACCTGTCAACAATCACCCAAACTGCATCAAACTTCCTCAAGGTCCACGGCAACCCAACTACAAAATCCATAGTAATTCATTCCCATTTCCACTCAGGTATGGTCATCTGCTGAAGTAGGCCACCTGGCCTCTGGTGCTCATATTTAACTTGCTGGCAATTTAGACTCCGAGCTACATACTCAACTATGTCCTTTTTCATTTGTCGCCACATCTTCGTAGCACCTGGATGAATAGAATATCTAGAACTTTGTGCCTCTTCCAAGATCTTTTTCCTCAGTTCATCCACATTAGGAATGCACAGACGATCCTGGAGTCGCAGAACACCATCTTCTCTAATAGTAACTTCCTTGGCACTACCTCGTAGTACCGTTTCACGAAGAACCATCAAGTATGGGTCATCATACTGGCGAGCCTTGATCTGCTCAAATAGTGAAGATTGGGCCACCACACATGCAAGAACTCGGCTGGGATCTGAAATATCTAGCCTCACAAGTTTGTTAGCCAAGGATTGAATATCTGAGGCTAATGGCCTTTCCTCTGCTGAAATAAAAGCCAAACTACCCATACTCTCCGCCTTTCCGCTCAAGGCATCTGCAACCACATTTGCTTTTCCCGGATGATACAGGATAGTAATATCATAATCTTTTAGTAACTCCAGCTATCTGCGCTGTCTCAAATTTAGGTCCCTCTGCTTGAACAAATGCTACAAACTGTGATGATCAGTGTAAACTTCACAAGACTCCCCATAAAGATAATGCCTCCAAATCTTAAGAGCGTGAACAATCGCAGCTAACTCCAAATCATGTACCGGATAATTCTTTTCGTGGGGCTTCAGTTGACGTGAAGCATATGCAATAACTTGCCCTTCCTGCATCAATACACAACCCAAGCCAACGCGCGAAGAGTCGCAATACACTGTATACATCCCCAAACCGGAAGGCAACACTAACACTGGTGCTGTAGTCAATGATATCTTGAGCTTCTGAAAGCTCACCTCACAATCATTGGACCATCGGAATAGAGCACCCTTCTGGGTTAATTTGGTCAAAGGTGCTGCAATAGATGAAAAACCTTCCACGAACCGATGATAATAACCTGCCAAACCCAGAAAACTCCTGATCTCCGTCGCCAAAGTGGGACGATGCCAATTCTGAACTGCCTCAATCTTTTTGGTATCAACTTTAATACCTTCGCCCGATACAATATGTCCCAAAAATTCTACAGACTCTAGCCAAAACTCATATTTAGAGAACTTAGCATATAGCTTTTGTTCCCGCAATGTCTGAAGCACTACTCTCATATGCTGCTCATGTTCCTCCTTACTGCGTGAATAGATTAATATGTCATCAATGAAGACAATGACAAAAGAATTAATATATGGCATGAATACTCTGTTCATCAGATCCATAAACGCTGCAGGGGCATTAGTTAAACCAAAGGACATTACCAGAAACTCATAATGACCATATCTAGTGCGGAAAGCAGTCTTCGGAACATCCGAATCCCGAATCTTCAACTGATGGTACCCCGACCTCAAGTCAATCTTAGAGAATACCCTAGCACCCTGCAACTGGTCAAATAGATCAACAATACGCGGCAACGGGTACTTGTTCTTAATAGTGACTTAGTTCAATTGGCGATAATCAATAAACATTTGCATTGTTCCATCCTTCTTTTTCACAAATAATATTGGTGCACCCCAAGGCGATACACTCGATCTGACAAACCCTTTGGCTAGTAACTCTTCAAGCTGTTCTTTCAATTCTTTCGGAGCCATGCGATACAGTGGGATAGATATAGGCTGAGTATCTGAAGCCAAGTCAATATAGAAATCAATATCATGATCAGGTGGCATACCTGGAAGATCTGACGGAAATACATCGAGGAACTCCCAAACTACGGGTACTGAATCAATACCTGGAGTCTCTGTGGTGGTATCCCGAACATAGGCTAGATAAGCCAAAAAAAACCTTCTCAACCATGTGTTGAGCCTTTATAAAAGAAATAACTTGATTAAATGAACTAACAGGCGAACCCTTCCACTCCAGCTTAGGCAATGCTGGAATAGCCAAGGTAACAGTCTTGGCATGACAATCTAGAATAGCATGATATGGAGATAACCAGTCCATACCCAGAATAATTTCAAAATAGGTCATCTCAAGCAATAGGAGATCTGGTCTAGTTTCATAACCACAGAATGTAATAATACAGGACCGGTAGATCCGGTTCATAACAACAGAATCGCCCACAAGAGTGGACACATAAACAGGAGTACTCAAGGACTCATGAGAAACACCCAGGAATGGAGCAAATATAGATGACACATATGAATATGTATATCCTAGATCAAATAATACTGAGGCATCTTTGCAACAAACAGAAATAATACCTGTAATCACGGCATCTGAGGCCTCTGCATCTCGTCTAGCCAAAAAAGCATAGAACCGAGCTGGAGCGCCAACTGTCTGGCCTCTGCCTGGCTGACCTCGACCTCTAGGATGTCCCCTACCCACCTGTCCTCCACCTCTGGGTGGTCGGACTACTGGCGGAGCAACTGGTCCGGTAAACATAGGCTGCTGACCCTGCTGTACTAGTCTACCCCGAAGCCTACGGCAAAACCTCCGCATGTGACTAGGATCCCCACACTCGTAATAACTCTTCGGTACGATGGGCTGCTGACTAAGTGTCTAGCCCTAGGGACCTGAATACCCACTGGGAGGACCCTGAATAGCTGGTGGGCGGTAAGAACTCTCTGGGATAGCACTAAGATAAGGTCGCACTGGAGCACCTCGAGGAGGTGGTGGTGCTGGATATAGGGGTCTGCTGGAATGTCCCCTTACGAACTGACCTCTGCCCCCGGACGGAGCACCTCTAAAGTCTCTAGAGTACCTGAACCGTTTATCTCTCATAATCTGCTCTCGGCTCCGCTGACGTACACCCTCAATCCTCCGGGCTATCTCCACAACTCGCTCATAAGAAATACCCATCTCAACCTCTTGAGCCATAGTGGCCTGAATACCAGTATGTAAACCGGCTACAAACCTTCGCACTCTCTCTGCCTCAGTAGGGAGTATCATTAGTGCATGGAGAGATAATTTAGAAAACCTCGCCTCATAATCAGTCACTGACATCTGACCCTGCTGGAGCTGCTCAAACTGAAACCGCAACTCTTCCCTCTGGGAGGGTGGAATATACCTATCCAAGAAGATACGGGTGAACCTGTCCCAAGTCATGGGAGGAGAATCTGTTGGTCTGCCAAGAGCATAAGACTGCCACCATCTACGGGCTCTACCCTTTAGCTGAAAAGTAGCGAAATCAACCCCATGGGATTCCAATATCCTCATGTTGTACAGTCTATCCTTGCAATGATCAATGAAATCCTGTGGATCCTCATGTCGCTCACCCCCGAAGACAGGAGGATGTAGTCTAGTCCATCTGTCCAATAGTTTTTAAGGATCGGCGGCTACAACTGGCCTGGGCTCAGGTGTAGCTGCTGCCACTGGCTGGACTCCACCCATGGGTAGTGCACCCTGGGTCTGATATATAGTAGATGCCTGTACATGAGCCTACGCAGTAGGGGTCTGTGCTCCCCCGCCCGCCTGAGATGTGGCTTGGTCTGCCGAAAATAAACCGGCCTGAGTCATATTGTCCATGAATCGCATCATACGACCCATGACATCCTGAAATCCCGGTGCAAATGTGAAGTCCACCGTAGCTGGCTCTGCCACAAGCACCTCACCCTGCTCCTCAATAATGGGATTCTCTGTTGGATCCACTGGTGGCATAACCGGAATTGTCCTGGGACATCCTCGCCCTCTACCACGGGCTGGAGACCTCCCTCGGCCTCTACCTCGGCCTCTAGCAACTAGGGGAGTAGCTCTTCCCTGGTCTGGAATCTCATTAGAGCGTGTTCTCACCATCTGTGAGAGAATAAGAGAAGGATATTTAGTACTACATCAATTGCACGATGGAATATGAAGAAAGGTAGTTTCCTAGCCCATATAGCCTCTCGAAGATAAGTACAAATGTCTCCGTACCGATCCGCAAGACTCTATTAGGTCTGCTCATAACTTGTGAGACCTACATGAACCAAGTTCTCTGATACCATGTTGTCACGACCCAATTTCACCTATAGGTCGTGATGGCACCCAACACTACAGCTAGGCAAGCCAACTAATAAGTCAAACATACATTGGTTAAACTTTTATTCCAAGAAAATAATAAAATACCAATTTCTACCAATGTGTGTGCCAAGACCCAGTATCACAAGTGCATGAGCATCTAGTAGATTATACAAAACTTCAAATACTGTCTGAAATAAAATAGAAAGAATATAAATATCAAAAGAGACACTGGTAGCTGCAGAACGGCTCAGAAGGCAGCTCACCACTATGCCTCGGGATGACGTGGGTATGTGATGATAGGTCCTCCACTAGTACCTGTCTCAGATCCTGCACAAAAAGTACAGCAAGTGTAGTATGAATACGTAAACAATGTGTACCCATTAAGTATCAAGCCTAATCTCGAAGTGGTAGAGACGAGATGACCGACTTTGACACTCGCTATAGGTCAATAATAATTAAAATAAAACTAGGATATTTTAAATCAGCATGATTTACAGAATTTATAATAATTTATTTAATAACCGAAAATAATCAAATTCCTTCAAATGTAACAATTCTTAATATATTAATTAAATTCCTTTAATTCAAATAAATTCTAATTTATCAATTAAATCTCATTTACAGGAGTAACAATTAATTCCTAAACAAGCAAGAATAATAATTCATTAAATTTTCAAGGATTTTCCAATTTATTAATTAGCTTCACAAGCTGAAATAAATTATTAAAGTATCGTGTAATTATTATTATTAAGTACGATTTCTACCGAGGACGTACGACCCGATCCAGAGTGTCGTGTACACTGCCGAGGGACGTGCGGCGAGATCCATAGATGCATCTATCCTGCCGAGGTGTTCGGCCCGCTCCACAAGAAAGGAGGACATTTTCTTATGTGCCTCCGGAAGGAGAGTATATTTATCATAAGATAAATTTGGGAGGAGAATAATTTATTTTAACAAGTAATTGATTTAAACAAAAATTAAGCATATGAAAATTTCATATTTTTCTACTTTTCATAACATATATATATATATATATATATATATATATATATATATATATATATATATATATATATATATATATATATATATATATATATATAATTTTAATTAATAAAGAATACAATTCACACAAGTAATTTATGCTTTGAGTCTTAAACTACCCGGACTTTAGCATTAATAGTAGCTACGCACGGACTCTCGTCACCTCGTGCGTACGTAGCCCCCGCAATTAGCAACAATTATTCAATTTAATCCCTATGGGGTAATTTCCCCCTCACAAGATTAGACAAGAGACTTACCTCGTCTTGCTCCAATTTAATCCACTATAAGGCCTTTTCCATGATTATCCAACTCCGTCTGGCTCGAATCTAGCCAAAATAATTTGATACAATCACTAAATAGTATAGGAATCAATTCTATAAGAAAATACTATATTTTTAAGAAAAGATCCCGAAATTAATTAAAAATCCGCCTGCCGGGCCCACATCTCGGAATCCGGCGAAAGTTATAAAATCCGATAACCCATTCAATTACGAGTCCAACCATACCAATTTCACTCAAATCCGACTCCGAATCGATATCGAAATCTCAAAATTTCGTTTCTATGAGATTTCTAAACTTTTTCAAATTTCAATCTCAAAACACTAATTAAATTGTGAAAACAATGATATACTTGTATATGTAGACCAAATCCGAGTTAGAATCACTTACCCCAATGTTTTTCCCTTGAAAATCTGCCAAAAGTCGTCTCTGCTCAAGCTCAAGTTCATCAAAACTGGCAAATGGGACGAATGCCCTCTTTTTATAAAACTGCCCAACAGCCTTCGGAACTGGTCCTCGAACTAGGCCTCGATCGCGGCTTCGATCACAGGCTCGAGCCTGGACCTCGGTCATGGCCTCGATCAGGGCATCGAGGTTGGGCCTTCGATCATAGCCTCAATCATGGCATCGAGCTTGAGCCTTCGATTTTGACCCTCGATCTTGGGTCTCGATCCTGGCCCTTGAACCTTGCCTTTGATCATGGCCCTCGAGTTGGACCTTCGATCATGGCCCTCATGCTGGACCTTCGATCATGGCCCTCGAGTTGAACCTTCGATCATGGCTTCGATACACTAGCTCGAGCCTGTACCTCATCAACCCTGGGCTCGATATCTGGGCTCGAATACAGCCCAGAATGTCCAACAGAAGAGGAAAAATTGCAGCAGTTTTTTAACTCAAATTTTTGATCCGTTAACCATCCGAAACTCACTCGAGGCCCTCGGGACCTCAACCAAATATGCCAACAAGTCCTAAAACATTATACGAACTTAGTCGAACCTCTAAATCACATCAAACAACGCTAAAACCATGAATCATACCCCAATTCAAGCTTAATGAAACTAAGAGTTTTCAACTTCTACATTCAATGTCGGAACCTATCAAATCAACTCCGATTGACCTCAAATTTTACACACAAGTCATAAATGACATAACGGAGGTATGAAAATTTTCGGAACTGGATTCCGACTCCGTTATCAAAAAGTCAACTCATCGGTCAAACTTCCAAACTTAAATTCTTGTTTTTAGCCATTTCATGCCTAATTTAACTACGGACTTCCTAATAAATTTCCGAACACACTCCTAAGTCCAAAATCACCATACAGAGCTGTTGGAATCATCAAAATTCTATTCTGGGGTCATTTTCTCAAAATGTTGACCGAAGTCACACTTAGCACTTTAAGGCCAAATTAAGGAATCAAATGTTCCGGTTTCACCCCAAACACTTCCAAATCCCGAACCAACCATCCCTTCAAGTTATAAATCATTACAAGCACCTACGGGAAGTTTTATTTTAGGGAACGAGATTCTAAAAGTTAAAATAACCGGTTGGGTCATTACACCGGGTCGGTGTGAGCCGATGTCGAGGTACCAATGTTCAATCACCGAAAAAGTTCTTGATAAACCCGGGATCGGGGTTGGATGGGCCGTTTTGTTCGAATCAAAACTTCGGATCTGATTCTTGCCATTTCCCGAGAAATGGAATATGAGCCGTGAGTAAACGTTTCTCTTTGCCCATTTTGATTTTGTGATTGCCTTCTATTTTGTTGATCCATTTTTTCCTTATCATAGCCATAGCTCGAATGCCGGAACCGATCCCGGATCTTAGACAATGGATCGAAAGCCTGGTATTGCAGAGACCGTACTCCGAGCGTGCTTGGGTCGAATTATCAAAGGGTCGATGGGAGGCCCGCAGTCATGGTAAATCTTTTTGTCGACTTGTCTCTTCATTGGTTTGTATGGTAAATCTCCATCTTCCCTTTTGTAGGACTTGGGAAAGATGTAGTCATGAGTCTCCCATCTGGTGGCGAAGAAGTTTCTGTCCTGAAGCAGGTAAAAGAAAGGAAGAGAAAAGACGTATCGGGCTCCCCGAGCTCGGATAAGAAGAAACCGGCTAAGAGATCTCGTAAGCCGAAGGAGGGCTCTGGTGTTATGTCTTCGGAAGCAGTCTGCCATTTAAGGGACGAGCCCGAAGGAGAGGAGAATTTAGCTTGCGTACGGGCTAATGTTGTGATTCAATAGCCTTCCAATTTGGTTGAAGCAAGTCAGGGAACCTTGGCCATAATCCCAGAACAAGAAGAAGCCGAGATTATCCCTTCTCGAGCTAAGATGATTGAAAGGGATACCGAGGGTGGATCTTCTCAGGCAGTAGAAGATATTTCAAGGGATGAATTCAGGATAGTAGACATTGGCGGATCCCCTCAAATTTTGGATGCCATGATTCGAGAGGCCGTCATGTTGGAGGATCGATCCTATGAAGGTATTCAGGAGTCGGCCGATATTCATGGTTTTCTGGAAGGGCTCTAGTCAGGAACCTCGGAGGAGGTTACTAGTTTTGGTGGAATGTCGGTACCTAAAAAAGTATCGTGGTCGGGTTCTACCGAGCCTTCATCGATTCATAAACTGGTGGACCGATTCCTGGCCCCGAGTATCGATCCCGACCGAAGGCGAAAGATAGTGCTCTCCGTACCTGCGGATACCCAAATTTCTTCTTCCCCTGTGGGGATTGCCAGTTACCTTCAGTCCTTGGTGACCTAAGAAGATTAATTAGTGATAAATGCGGTGGGGCCCGCCTGTCTCTTCAACGAGGCCCAACATGCTTTGAATCGGGTAACTCTGATGGCTTTTTCGTCGCTTTTTTTACACAGAGTTGCAGGTAATTCTAACGTTTCTCCTTTTGTTTACAGGCTTCGGTTTTGCATCACGAGGCCTTTCTTCGAATCAGGGAGGAGCATGATGCCGAAGTTCGGAGCCTCATTGAGAAGAGTGACTCGTACAAGCTTCTTAGTGAAAAACTTCAAGCAGATTTGACAGCGGCTCGGGAAGAGCATGAGGAGATGGCTGAGCAAGTATTCCGAATGTTCCATGATAGTGAAGATGAAAAAGAGATAACCACTAACGATCTGATTCTGCAGGTTCGACAGAGGATCGAGTAGATTGGACGGCTTAACTCACAGGTAAATGCATTACTGGCCGAGGTAGAGGAATTTAATACCCGTATGGATAACCTTGCCTCGAAAAAGGAAGCCGTCGAAGCTCAATTGGAGTTGTCTGATGCCCAACTTCGATCTGCGAAAGAAAATGCTTTGGGGCTGATCGAAAAGATGAAAGAGCTTCAGCATCGGTTGGATTTGGCCACTTTAGATAAAGCAGATTTAGCCAAAGAACTCGAAGTTGCCAGATCTGAAGCGATCGAGGCCAACAAAAGAGCGGATGCCAAAGTGGCTCAGTTCAGGATCGATGTCGAGGTTAACCAAGCCAAATCTGCGAGCATGGTCGAACACGCAAAGTGGCAGGCTCAGAGAGAGGCTCTCGAGGAGGTCAGAGCTCAGGGCTTTGATGTTGGGGCCGAGATTGAAGTTGACAGGGTGAAGGAGAACAAATCTCGGAGGTTGACCTTTCCTGAGGAAGACTCCAATTACTCGGGGGAGTTTGAAGACAAGGACGATGCCACGACCTCCAATGAAGATTGAATCATTTAGCGCCTTAGGTCGATCGCTGTGTTCTTTTGATACCGCTTTCGGTTTTTGTATAAAGAACTTTCTTTTGGAAGAGTAACCGCCTCTGTACAAAAAATTTGTAAATATAAATCTTTTCTTTTTTTTTGAAAGCCTTTCAAACTAAATAGATAGTTTGAATTTAAATCTCTGTTGCCTTATGGGTAGTCCCCTTTGCTTTATTGGGTTCGAACATCCTTCAGCTTAAACAGTCAAGTGTTCGTTTTAATTTGAAGAAATGAGTAGTTTGCTCGAAATCGAACTAAAAGTAGCCCGCAGGCTTAGTAGTCGAGTGAATGATTTGAACTCGATGCAATGTAGCCCATAGGCATAATGGTCGAGTGAGTGCTTGCTCGAACTCGAAGTAAAAGTAGCCCGTAGGCTTAATGGTCAAGATAGCCCATAGGCTTAATGGTAGAGTGAGTGCTTGCTCGAACTCGAAAAAGTAGCCCGTAGGCTTAGCAGTCGAGTGAATGATTCGAACTCGATGCAATGCAGCCCGTAGGCGTAATGGTCAAAGTAGCCCGTAGGCTTAATGGTCGAGTGAGTGCTTGCTCGAACTCAAAAAAGTAGCCCGTAGGCTTAGCGGTCGAGTGAATGATTCGAACTCGATGTAGTGTATCCCATAGGCGTAATGGTCAAAGTAGCCCGTAGGCTTAATGGTCGAGTGAGTGCTTGCTCGAACTCGAAAAAGTAGCCCGTATGCTTAGCAGTCGAGTGAATAATTCGAACTCGATGCAGTGTAGCCCATAGGAGTAATGGTCAAAGTAGCCCGTAGGCTTAATGGTCGAGTGAGTGCTTGCTCGAACTCGAAAAAGTAGCCCGTAGGCTTAGCAATTGAGTGAATGATTCGAACTCGATGCAGTGTAGTCCGTAGGCGTAATGGTCAAAGTAGCCCGTAGGCTTAATGGTCGAGTGAGTACTTGATCGAACTCGAAAAAGTAGCCCGTAGGCTTAGCAGTCGAGTGAATTATCGAACTCGATGCAATGTAGCCCGTAGGCGTAATGATCGAAGTAGCCTATAGGTTTAATGGTCGAGTGAGTGCTTGCTCAAACTCGAAAAAGTAGCCCGTATGCTTAGCAGTCGAGTGAATGATTCGAACTCGATACAATGTAGCCCGTAGGCATAATGGTCGAGTGAGTGCTTGCTCGAACTCGAAATAAAAGTAGCCCGTAGGCTTAGCAGTCGAGTGAATGATTCGAACTCGATGCAATGTAGCCCGTAGGCGTAATGGTCAAGTGAACGCTTGCTCGAAGTCGATCTTGTTTGCATAATAAATCTTGAACATAAAATATCGGTAAAGAAGAGGGATTTATTTGCAAGTTATTATACATGGGCTCACGTTTTGCGTCAGGGCTCGGGCCAACTACATAAGCATGGTTCGTTTTGACCATTTGGCTCTTACAACGACACAGTTTGTCATGAAATAACGAAGTAACTTCCTTTGCACCGAACTTGATACTCATCACAGATGCGTTCAATGATAAAGCCTCCCAGTATACGAGGTTGATTTTAAAGAGGCCTCAGATACTCAGCAGTAATATCGTTTCCGCTATATGGCTGGTATCGATCTCTGGTCGACTTTTGCTTTTTCGTAACAGACCTAGAGATCAACTGGTCATCTTCGACTCTTATTTTGGATTGATATCGATTGTGCACATCAGTCCAAGTAATAGTTGGGTACTCGATCATATTTTGCTTCAGCCACTGTGAAGCCATCGAGCTCCGCTCGTTTAGACCTTGAGTGAAAGCTTGAACAGCCCAATCGTCTGTGACTGGAGGCAGATCTATTCGTTCCATTTGAAAATGGGCTACGAACTCTCTTAGCATCTCGTTATCCTTTTGTATTACCTTAAACATGTCCTACTTTCTGGTTTCGACCTTTATGGCTACGACATGTGCTTTTACGAAATAATTTGCAAGCATAGCAAAAGAATCAATAGAGTTAGATAGTAAATTATGATACCATACCATTGCCCCCTTTGACAGGGTTTCACCGAATATTTTCAATAATACAGATTCGATCTCATCATATTCCAAATCATTTCCCTTGATGGCACACGCGTAAGAAGTGACGTGCTCGTTGGGGCCGGTCGTTCCGTTATATTTGGGTATTTCGGGCATATGGATTTTTTTGGGAATTAGTTTTGGGGTTGCACTCGAGGGAAAAGGCTTTTGAATGAATTTTTTTCGAATCTAGACCTTTTATCATTGGTGGAGCTCCCGGGATCTGATCGACCCTGTATATTTCTACTTTTTTATCGTTGGCTTCGACTCGTTTTGTGAGTTCCTCGAGTAATTTAGTCATTTCGGAAGTAGTCCCCGATTCTTACTCATTTGACTTCACTATGGCTGGTTCCGTTCTGCGGGTGATTTCTCGAAGCGGATTGGGCTCTGGCCTGCTTTGCACCTGAGTTTGGCTCTGCAACTGAGCTATCACTATTTGATGGGCTTGTAACATCTCGAAGACCATCCGTAAGCTGACTCCGATCTCTTCCACGTTATGGGTGTCTTGAGCTACGGATCGAGTGCCGCCCTGAATGCTTTTTTCCGGTTCGGAATGTTGGTTCACCTCAAGAGCCACTCGTGAATTGACATCTAGCGGTACTTCGACTCGAGCTTCGGTGACATCGTTAATTCGCCTTCCGGCCCTGGGTGTCAAGTTGTTGGTTTCATTTTGAAGGCAGGCTTCGTGGTCGATAGGTAAAGCCATCAATCGAGGGTTTGCCATTGTTGATTTGAAGTTGTAAAGTGGTGTGTATTGCAGATTTGTATCAAACAATCACTGTTACCCTTATCCCCACGGTGGGCGCCAAACTATTTACCGAAAAAATCGGATAACGTTAGATTTGTGTATGGTTCTAAGGATACGCGATATAATTTGATATAAATCGTGTAGAGAAATAGAAATAGGTGTATTCTTGACTATGAGAATGAGAATAGCGAGCAGAAAGAATGAATAATATAAAGTAAAACAAGCACAAGGGGATATCTTTCAATATGAGAAGTGATCTTTTGTTACAACGTGTTTTTCTTGCTTACAATCCATGTCCCTCTTATAGTAGAGGGATCCTACTTTATATACAATAAAAAATACGCAGTCTCTCCCATAATGTATTGTCTTTTTCTCGATTTTCGCAAAGATTCTCTCCCATAGTGCGGTTGCAATGACCCTAGTCTGCGAGCTCGATGCTGGCTCGAGGTCGGTACTGGATCGAGCCCTCGGCCTAGGTCCGAGTTCGATTCTGACTTGGGGTCTCGGTATTCGGGGTGAGTGTTGGTCGGTTCACGTATCTTCGATAATCCCCGCTTTGCCTCGTAATTCGATTTGAATATGAGCTCGATAATGATGTCGAGCTAGTCATTGATCGGTCTTAGAGCTCGAAGCTCGCCGCCCTTACTTTGGACCTTGACCGAGCTTGTCATGCGGATATCCTTTGATCGAAACATTATTGTCTCGACCAGTCCGTACGACTGACTCAAATCGGTTTTGACCGTACACACATGGTATTCATAATATTGATGGAGAAAAAAGAATGAAGATACTAAGATGTCTTATTGTATACCAACAATTTGAAACTTTGAGAGAAATATGAGAACTTAATTAGAAGTAAGAGGTTATGATACACTTGGGTTGTTGCTTATATCTATCAATATATATATATATATATATATATATATATATATATATATATATATATATATATAGATAGATAGATAGATAGATAGATAGATAGGGGATGTTTCAGATTTGAGCTAAACTTGCGTGTTTTGAAAGAACGTGAAGTCAACGAAAAATAGTCGTTGGTCAAAGAAATACAGTTACGGAACGGGACACTTGCAAACATAGCTCGAAAAAGACAACGTTGTTTTGTCCTCTTTTTTTTTAATTGAGGCTTAAAAGGGAAAGGATGGCGTTTTCCGTCTAATAATTGAGTACTCCTGTAAGTTGTTGTGGTTACTAAATACATTTAGTCCATAATAATTATTGTTTAGAAATTTAAGGTATAATTAATTGCTTTTTTCCCATTTTACTCTAAGTATTAAATGTTCTTGAAAATAAAAACATTGATTATCTATACTAATTTAAAACTGGAAACCTCCAAATTAAAAAGTTAAAAGACTAAAATACTCCTTTAGTAATATATTTTTATATTGAATAATTAATAATTAAATAAAAATTAAATAATATTGGTAAAAGATGTTATCCATTTCTAAGGATGCATCTTTCATAGAAAGTTGTGGTAGTTATTGTTTTGGGAAACTACCAGGTATGTCTATTTATAAGTAGCTCATTATCAAAATTGACATATTCATAAAATATTAGCCAATTAGCTATTTATAGAAAAAATAAAAGGTCAAATTTTTACTTTCTTTTTGAATGGGTGTTATTAGAATAGTTTGGGTACATCTTAAGGAGCGTGAAATACACGCGTGATACATGTGTCGCATTAGCATTTTTTGAACTCAATTTAATTACGAATTTTAATACAAAACCATTCCAAATCACCTCCAATCTTTCTCAAATTTCGTATATTGACTTATCTATATGTTTTCAATGAATTTCAACTATACTCATTGAAAAAGTTCCTTTTTGCTTAGATTTTTGGAATATTGTATTTTTTTTTTGGTATTTCATCACCTTATTTGTTACCTCATCCATGAAATTTTCTTTTTGTTTTGCATCTAATGTTGCTAATCATGTTTAAAAATATGGATGGAGTTTTTGCATGTGATTCTTTGAGATAAAGAACCTTATTTATTTGGTTTTTCAATTTTTATATGTGCTTGACTAGTTTTGGTAAGTCTATGACTAATGGCTAGAGGTTGGTAAATTGAGACTTATTTGGGATATTTGTGTAAGTTTCCCTATTCTTTTCGCTCCTTATAAATATCAATTCATTGTGTAATTTTCAGCACTTGAAACAATTTCAGCGTCAAAAAAATTTCAGCACTTGAGAAATTTTAGAACTTGGAAAATTCCAACAAAAAGAAAAAAATTAGAATAACCATAATGTTCCAACCAATGTTTTTTTTTTTTGGTTAAACAAATACTTAAATTACTAAAATGGTAATGTTAGTTTAAGCATAATAAATACAATTGTCAATACACTTTTTAAAAATATAATTGAAAAATATATTTTTATGCCATTTCTGACTGATTCCGTCGGAAATTTCCGACTACTTTTTTCGGTCGGAATATTTTGGTCGGAAATGGGCTGTTTTTTTAGTAGTGAAAGGGGTGAAATACTAATGCAATAAGTGTGAATACAGGTTGATATGTTGCTTTACTCTTGCCGAACCATTTTTCTATATATTTTTGTGAGTTTATTCTTTTATTAAGTTAGCTAAATATGATCAATATTCATTATTTTCAAGATCGTATACTTTTTTTCTTTAATTAATATTTTTCCTCAAACATATTTTTAATAATATTCATGTAATTTTAAAAAATATTATACATTGTATTAATATGAAATATATGCGCAACGCGCGTACGAAGAGACTAGTATAACATAAAATTTTAAGAGTGAAGAGTATTAAATAAGGGTATAGTAGTCAAAAAAACTCTCTTATTTATAATAGTTAAGGAACGTGTAAAATAGAAACACGACAACTAAAGTAGAGTGAAGGAAGTAGCAGTAGTAGCACTTTCTTGGTTGGTGTCTTCGTGATGGTGATGAACGCAGTGACCAACATGTTTTGCTATTTCAAAACTTTCTATGGAACTGCCAATGCAGGGTGATTATTCTTGTTTTTTTATAATTAAGATTATATTGCTTCAATAAGTTTATTACTCCCTCTGTTTTTGTTTAAATAGCGTAGTTGATGAGATATAGAGTTTAAAAAATATACAAATTCTTTTAAAATTTGCGGTCTAAAATAATCATAGATATTTGTGTGATCACAAATAATCTTATTAAGAATAAAATTAGAAGGGTTAAGTTAAAATATTTTTAGATATAATAAGATCTCATTCTTTTTGGGACATACAAAAAAGGAAAGTATGCTACATATATTAGTATAAAGAAGTTATATATATAATCTTATAAGCTCCATATATACAGAATAATAATGTTAAAAATATTTATATAATCAAGTTGCTTCAGAGATGAGTATGAGTTACATGTGACTCTCTATAACAAATAAGGATTGGAACCTATTATATTGTATAAGTATGTAACTTAAATCCATTATTTAAGGGATGATTCAGTTAAACGACAATTATAAAAAAAATAATTGATGGTATAGCTGATAATGCTTGAAAATATACAAACAAATATATGTGTATGGCATTTACTTCTACATTTTTCAGAATCGCGATTATGCTTGTTTTTACAAGTTGATAATCCCCTCATGATTTTTTGGTACATCAATATTTTGTTATTGGTGCTATATCATTTTTTTTTCGAAAATCAAAAGAAAATACTAAAGGAGAGAAAAAAAAGGAATGACTTTTTAATTTATGTAATATAATACTACACTTAAATGTTTAGTTATTAAAAATATATGTTATAATCAATACTAATTGAGGGTCGTTTTTTACCTTAAGAAATCCACCAATTATTATATCTCATTCGGACTATTACTTTGAGGTAGAGAGGGTATTTTAATTGCCAATTCAAAAGGTGAAGAGGTATTGCTTTTTCCAACCCAAAAAAGAAAAGAAAAAATAGATAGAAGTTAAAATGGAAGTTAGACGCTGCAAGTGATCGAGTTGCCAAGCAGTTACCTCAGAAATATAATAAGAAAGTTTCAGTTATCGCAGTTGGAGTTAGAATATTCGATTGCATTGTATTAGGTTTTTTCCCCGAATGTGGCAAAGTATTAGTTGATTAGGTCCAGTTATTGTGTATAAATAAAAGCTAATGTGAAAGAATTAAAAATAATAAAAAGCATATGTAATCACTTGCTAAGAAGCCAATGAATTAACTAGCTCTTTCTTGGTGAATTTCTTTTATATTGTTTTGTTCTCTTTTTCCTAATATTGTTAATTATAGATTTATGTTCCATTGTACTCTCTCCGTCTCATATTATCTCTCATGAATTTCTTGTACACGTTCCTTAAGAAAAATTAATTAGTACATATGAGATTTTAATTACTTTACCCTTATTCGTGTCTTAATATTTAATTTTTTTCATTGGTATTTGAACAAAGTTAGGTGTTCCTAATCTTCAAGGATAATCATTACTAAGGGTAAAAAAGAAAAAAGATAATCAATTTTATTTTGAACTTCTAAAGTGACAAATAATTTGAAACAACTATTTTTAGTAACCACGACTGATAATATGAGACGGAAAGAGTAATTATATCTCTTTTAGTTTGGATTAGGCCCAATTAGTTCTAAACGAGATGGGCCCATATTAGACGGTACACAGGATGAGACAGGCTGCCCATTTCTTCCCGTTTATCCCGTCTCACTTATCCCGTCCCCTCCCATCCCGCCTATCCCGCGTGAATTTTAAATTATTATTATTTTTAAATAGAGCCATTGGGCAACGGCCTTGTAAGGGGTAAGCGTAATGTTGAAGTATGATAATTTGTAAGGAGCTTACAAATATTAGTATGATAATTTGTAATTGGCTACTAAGAGGCTTAATTCAAACAGAACCCTTCCTAGAAGGTGCCTGCGTAGATTAGGTGTTCTTTAAAAGAATTGTATTTGTATGTGAAATTTAAAAGTTCTATTAATAAAATAAAAGGCTTTAAGCCTTGAATTATTTTTATGAATTGTCCTACACTCTTACTTAGTTACTTAATAGCTTGAAATTATATTAAATAAATTACAACTCTATTATACTTACTAAAATATTTCGTTACAAGTCTTTTATTTTAATATTTTATAATTATTTACTTAGTTTCTTTATAATTTATTAAGTTTTAATTTTATTAAATAAGTCAAAAAAGTAGTCGTTACTAAATTTAATGCTTAAATAATTATAAAAAAAATAAATTAAAAAGGCCCACTTAGAGCCCGCGAACCGTCCTGTCTCGTCCCGTTCCATCCTGTTTGTTAGCGGAATGAGGTGGGCCTACTGTTTCGTCCCGTTTAGGCCCGTCCCATCACCGACCCGATTAAATATCGTCCTGTCCCGTCTTATCCCGTCCCGTTAGAAAGCCATAGTTTGGATTAATAGGCACAACTCAACTCAGATTCAATATTTTTAGAAAGTTCTATCATTGTAATTACCAGTTCCAATACACGTATTGCTCAACATTTGCTGATTAAACCAGTACTATTATAGATAAAATCAAACACATGATTTGAAAATACCTACATGATAAGCAAGTTTGAAAATTTTGAGAGAAATGTTAGAATGTAGAAGTGAGGGATACACACCAGTGTCTAGTGGCGTATGCAAAAAATTTCGTAAGCGATGTCACTATTAAAAAGCTAAATAGCTGAACAAATTATCAAAATGACATCACATTAAAGGTCTTTTATAAAATTATAGAATTCAACTCATAATAGAAAATAACAAATATATTTAAAAAAATCAACGAAAAATATAAACGAAAAAATAACAAGACAACAATTATAACGGTCGATGACCCACAAAAGTTGGCGTAGATGATGAGAGAGATGACCAATAGTTTTTCAATAATATAATTTTACCTTCATTTATGTACTTAATATGATTGGAAGCGTCAAAATATTTAGTACCAATTGATTTCTTGAGAGTATTAAAAAGTAAGGTTTTATTTAGAAGCTTACACATAAACATATACATGTCTAGATTCTATCCCTTGACATTTACAACAAAAATGAAGTGCTTCGCCAATGAGCTACTAAGTACTTAACGTTATGTGGTGTCACTTTAAAGAAAATATAGGTGAAATTTTATTTTTTCATATTGCTCGTCCGCATATTCTGTAAAATTTTTCGGGGAAATGGTGTCACGTGACAATGCTAGGCATAACCTTAATCCGCCCATATATATAGGTTTGAGCTATATAAGCTTGCAGTAGCTGACTTTTACGTGTTATTCAAAGCATAGAAGTTTAGTTGTTTATTTTTTCTTGTTGGTTAAGTTGGTCAGATTTAATGGTTTGTTTTCAAAGTGGGATATATATAAAGAAATATAGGTTTGAATTGAGCAGTTGAATTTGCTGACTCGCCGCGTTTGAGTAATTGATGTGAGTGGGAATATTTTCAGGTCTATTTCGTTGAGGTTTCTAGAACACTTCCCCAGCACAGCTTTCATACGCTTGACAAAAATTAAAGGGTTGCAACAAAAACGAATGTGCAAACGTAGCCCTTTTATTAGATTCCAATTATTTAAATTTTCAACATCTGTTTATTTTAATAGTAAGTGCTTTTGTTAAAATAAAGTTCTAGAGAAATATTTCGAAGAATAGCAATTTTTGTCCGAAAAAAATTAAATGAAAAAAAATGCTTTTGTCATTATTAAGGGAGTAGCTTTGTGTTTCTTCTTTTTTGTTTTTGCTTAAAAGCTTTGTGTTTCAATCTTTTGAAAATGTGTTTTTGAATGCAAAATTACAAAAAATTTATAAAGATCCCCTATACAATTACTTAAAATAGATACAACATCAATAACTATGCCTAAGTTCCAAACAAATTAGGGTCCACTATATGAATCTTCATTCCTCACTTCTTTTTATAAACACAATTTATATTATTAAATAGATAAAAATATTATTATTTATCATGAAAGATTTAATTGATCATTAAATTTTATCTAACTAAAATAAAAAATAATAATATCAAAATACATTTAAAAATTTAATCAATAAAAATTCTGTTAGTAATAATATTAATAAACTTTTACATTATTAATATATTCTAACCTAAAATAAAATATTACTTACTATTTATTTTAGATTACCAAGTAAATAGAATATTTAATTACAATTGACTTGTAGGTGACTTAATTCTTCAACTTTTTTTTTACCATATCAATACATAGGACTTGAACTTAATCTGATATTTATTAGTGACTGATTTCTTTTCTCTTATCATCACGATGAATATGAAATATCTCACCTTTTTTAATCGTTACAGTACTTTTTAGTCTGTAATTAGCAGATACTGATATTTTACAAACAACATATAACTTCCTACTTTGATTTGAATTGTTGATTAATCGACATAGATGGCTTGCCTAATCGAAGACCTAGCTAGGTGTGAGCACTATTCCTAACTGTTGATTCTAAAATTGGAAGGGGGGTGAGTGGGGGTGGAAGGGTTGACATTAAAAATTGTTAAGTACCTTTTTTTTGTTCAGAATTAAGTAGTTAATTGGAAGATCTTTGAAATCCCCTTCCACACTTATCATGATTAGCGTGTCTCTTGTTTATGAGAAACTAACTCCTGATCTAGATTAGTATAAGGGGCGGAGCTATAACATTAACTATAGGTGCGTACAAATTCTATAACTTTTGCTTAGATTATATATTTATATTAAAGAATTCATTAAATAAGTATATATAGTATTTAATAGCGAAACCAACAACTTTTTTATATTAAAATTCAGAATTCATAAATTTTAAAATCTGATTCTGCTCTAATTAGTATATATGCAAAACTAAAATAAGTGTAAGATTTTCTTTGCAGCGCACGAAAAGCGTGGATACATGGTCTAATTTTTATAAAACACACAGACATATGTATGGTATATATATTACACAGTAATCACACAGAGTCCGATCCGCGTCTGTTATTTGCGTATCGGTGCTTAACAATTTTTAATATAGCATTTTAGTCCCCGTTGTTTTTTTCTTGTTTTTTTAAAATTTCTTGTGACTCACATTTTTTGCCCCCCCCAAAAAAAAGAAGTGAAACCACTGAGCTTCTTTTCTCATTCTTTAAAGTTATTTAGTAAATTCTTGAAATTGAACTACAATTTTGTAATTAACATTCGTATTAGAACATGATAAATATATAAACTTTAAAAAAGTAATTATTTGTTCATTATTACCCCATATTTATTTTCGCTCAGTATTTATAAATAATAAATAAATAATCCGAAAATAAAATAAATAAGCCTAGGGCGGTTAGATATTTTTATCATATAAACAGTTAAGATGTACACATGGAGGCGGTTTTAAACAATCAGTAATTTACTCGGATTGTACTTTTTTATTTTTCCCTAACAAAATTTAGTCCAACTTGGTCTTGGAAAAGGAAAGAAGGACGTTATAGCAGTTAACCACAGTAATCCTTCTCTCACTTTACTTAGGCTACAAGAAGTGTAGTATTAATTAAAAACTTGTTGGACTCACTCAAGATTCCCAAACTCTATATATATATATATATATATAGCCACAGTACCACAACCGCTTTATAATTTCTACCAAACACTAACAAAGTGACTAAGTTTCAACAAGCCATGGCGTTAAAGAGAAGCAGAGAAGAAGAATCGGTACTATCAGTAGAGAAACTAGCAATGGCGAATTGTATTGATATAATGAAAAGGAATCAGTCAATAAGACATAGTAAAATCTTTGAGTGCAAAACATGCAAAAAACAATTTGATTCGTTTCAAGCACTTGGCGGACACAGAGCAAGTCACAAAAATACAGCTATTAAACTTATGTTGATGAGTACTTTCCCTAACGAGTTACCTGTCAAACCTAAGAAACACGAATGTTCGTTTTGTGGCGAAGAGTTTGCTTTAGGCCAAGCTTTAGGTGGACATATGAGAAAACATCGCGACGAGTTGAATCAATTAAATCAACAGCAGCAATACCAGAACAAGAAGAAGAAGAAGTTAGAAGAGAGGAGTGATATATCTGATCGAGAAGATGGTAAAAAGGAGAAGGATTTGGGTAGTGAAGGGATTTTTTTCTTGGATTTGAATTTAACACCGTATGAGAATGAGTTGATGGCGGGGATAGTTCCTGTTCATTCTTGGCTGTAATTAACTTCTATAGATTGAGACTATAAAATTCTTGTTTAAGTACGCTTAGAGATTTTTGATATTGTTGTTGTGGCTTTGTGTAAATAAAAGAGCTACACAATTTTTAGTTTGTTCCATATTAACATGATTGTTTTTTGAGCAAAAATTTCTCTCTTATCTGCAAGTTTTCTGTTTGTGCATATAATTAAATTTAAAGAGTTTAAGTTTTATGCATTACAATATAAATATTTTTTACATAATCAGATTAGTTGTAAGCAGTGTTTTAAAAGGCGTGGACGTAAGACGAGGTGTTTTATATATGCCTCAGCGAGACGTAAGCTCCATAGGTATTTGATTTTTAATATTTTATAAAATAATATAATGACAGTAAATATTTATAAACAGGTAAAATTGCATAAAAATTGAAAAAAACTATAAATATGTAATATATATATATATATATATATATATATATATATATAGTCAAAACAATCTATTATACGCTACTTACCAGCACAAGTAACTTGAATCTAAAAGAATAAAGTTTTCTACATGGAGGAACAAAAAAGATGATTAACCTGCAATTTGAACTTTGAACTTGCTACTTGTCACGACCCAATTTCCCCTCCGTGTGACGTCGTGACGACACCTAGTCTCTACAACAAGGTAAGCCTAATATTTTTTTGCGAAAATATGAAATAAAAATATAAATTTAACCAACTATTCAAAAATATACAACAAATCCCAAAACCCGGAATATCGTGAATCACAAACTACAGAAGGAAAGATCTAGTGTCTCTATACATCAGAGTCTAACAAGAAAAAATACAGAAGATAATGGACATGAAAAATAGTAGAAGGGGACTCCGAGGTCTGCGGACGCGGCAGATATACCTTGAAGTCTCCAAAACTGTCCCGGCTCACTGATAGTGCGGCTGATAAGGTGCACCTGGATCTGCACACGAAAAACATGTGCAGAGAGTAGCATAAGTACACCACAATCGGTACACAGTAAGTGCCAAGCCTAACCTCGGTTGAGTAGTGATGAGGTCGGGTCAGGGCCCTACTGGTAAATATAAAATAAAATAATATAAAGTGTAATACCGCAATAAAATAAAGGCTGAAATTTAACAACAATGAAATCATAGAAGGTAACAGCTCAGTACACGAAAACACAATAGGGGATCTCCCGAGATACTGTCTCGTAGTCCCAAACGTAAATGAGCAGGAGGATCACCCGGAATACCGTTCCGTAGTCCCAAAGTAAATGTGCAGGGGATCTCCCGGAATACCGTTCCGTAGTCCCAAAGTAAATGTGCAGGGGGATCTCCCAAAATACCGTTCCGTAGTCCCAAAGTAAATATGCAAGACAGGGGGGTCTCTCGGAATACCGTTCCGTAGTCCCAAAGTAATTATGCAGTACAAGGGGATCTCCCAGAATACCGTTCCGCAGTTCCAAAGTAAATATGCAGCGCGAATGGTAGAAATACAACTACATCACGAAATTCTTACAGTTTAGACTAAGTTCCAGTCAGGGAAGAAGCAGGAAATTCACTAAGCATGCTGCACATAATTCACATAAACAATTAAGACACGTAGACATGTTGTATTAGACTAAACATGGTAGCTACACATATTGGAATAACTCAATTAAGAATGAAAATAGATTAGTACTCATTAAAATGGTATAACTCAAAATAACTGGAAAACATATTGCTGCTCGGTAAGAAAATCGGGTTTTACCACAACTAGCCCGTGTACGTACTCATCACCTCACGTACACGGCGCTCACATATCACAATAGTTCCAAAATTTTAAAGAGATTTCCCCCGCACAAAGTTAGGCAAGCCATTTACCTCGAGTCAAGCTCAATTAATCGGTCACAATGCCTTTTCCACGAATATCCGGCTCTAAATGGCCCAAATCTAGCCAAAAAAAATTATGTATCATAAATACAATAATAATAAACTCATCTAATTAACGAAATCAACATTTAACGAAAATTCTGAAATTTAACTCAAAAATCGCCCGTGGGACCCACTTCTCGGAATCGGGTAAAAGTCATAAAAATACGAAAGCTCATTCACTCACGAGTCTAACCATATCAAATTTACTAAAATCCGACACCAAAATCTTGGTCAAAACCTCAAAAATCGGCCTAAGAACTTTTCTCAAATTTTCACCTCAAATCCGAATTTAAACGATGAATTCAAGCATAGATTAGTGGAATATAACCATAAGGGAGTTAAGAATCATTACTAAAAAACTTCCTCCGAAAATTTCTCCAAATTTTGTCTTCTACCGAGCTCTCAATCAAATTTGTGAAGTGAACTTCAAACCCTCGAATCTGCCCTTTTTCTGCCCAGTTATTCCGCATCTGCGGACCTTGGGTCGCACCTGCGAAATTTCCTTCGCATGTGCGGAAACGACTTAAGAGAGCTGGGTCTGCTTCTGCGGAAAAAGGGCCGTACCTGCGAGTGCGCTCCTGCGGACTATTGTCCGCTTCTGCGATCTCCTCCGTGCCTGCGGGTCCTTTAGCACATCTGCGGGGATCGCAGATGCGGCATTTCCCTTCGCACATGCGACCCCTGACCACACATCCCAAATATGCTTATGCGCTTGCCTCTCCGCACGTGTGATCATACACTTGCGGTCTCTCTACCGCAGGTGCGATAACAGATGCCTGAAGACTTCAGCAGCAACACAAATCCAACTTTTGATCCGTTAAGCACTCGAAACTCACCCGAGGCCCCCGGGACCTCAACCAAACCTACTAATCAATCCTATAGCACCATACGAACTTAGTCGAGCTTTCAAATCACATCAAACAACGCTAAAATCACGAATCGCCCTCTGATTCAAATTTAAAGAACTTGAAACTTCAAAATTCTACAACCGATGCCGAAACCTATCAAATCACGGCCGATTGACCTCAAATTTTGCGCATAAGTCATAATCAACATTACGAACCTACTTCAATTTCCGGAATCGGAAAACGACCCCGATATCAAAAAATTCACTACCGGCCCAAAACTCCAAAAATTCGACTTTCGCCATTTCATGCCTAAATGAGCTACGGACCTCCAAAACACAATCCGGACACGCCCCTAAACCCAAAATTACCTAACGGAGCTAACGGAACCGACAGAATTCCATTCTGGAGTTGTCTTCTTACAGTTCCGACTACGATTCAAATCCTAAGACTTAAGCTCTCATTTAGGGACTACGTGTCCCAAAACACTCCGAAACTCAAAACCAATTATCCCGTCAAGTCACAATAGCAGAAATAGATATGGAGAAAGTAGTTAATAGGGGTACGAGGCTCTAACTCTCAAAACAACCGGCCGGGTCGTTACACTACTATGAAGGAGAATGAAGTTCTCTTTTGTATTTATAAAAAAATTTAAATATTTGTTGCTTTGGGGAGATATTAGCAGACTAGCGGACAACATAAAGAATTGGGAAAGACCATGAATTAGGGCTTCAATCAATAAAAAAGGTCTTGACTTTTAAATTTAATACTTTTGAGTTCCTTTTTAAACCTTTTGAGTAATTACCAAACTCACTTTTGAGAATTTGGGTATTATATGAAGGACTTATTCAACAAATTTTGTTTTAATTTGAAAAAGTCTCTAGGACTTACTCCTCACTAAAAACACGCGCCTCAAACGCCCCGAATGCCCGGGCGTACGTCCCGAATTGCTGGGTGTATGTCTCTTGAGACTTTCGCCCCACACCATCGCCTCAGGACGTTTTTGGTACGCCTCGTCCCGCGGCTTGCCCCGAAAACGTCTTTTAAAATACTGGTTGTAAAGCAGGTAAATGTGTAATAAGCCTGAGTCGAATGATTCTATTTGAATACTCAAACATAAGTATGCAGGACTAGCAGAAAATTGCTACTTACAGTAGGGGTATCAATAGATATTTAAAAATTAATTAAACCGACATAACTGTATCGTACCGAATCAATTTTTATATTTTTTTTATTAAAACCGTAGGTTCTTACATAAATCTATAACCGTACTGATAATTAGGATAAGTTTTTTGTTTTCCAAAAATAAACCGAAAAAGTACCGAACCGTACCGAATAAATTTACATGTTAAAAAAATTTATATATTAAGTTTAAAAATAATAAAGCATTTAATTTTTTCTTGGTCCTTGGAATAATGAAAACAGCTACAAGCCACAAGTAAATAAACTCAAAATCCTAATTTCCAAACCTATTATGTTACATATATTGAACATAAATTATTTCTGGCATATTCACTAGCAAGACACAGAGTATGAGTAGCAAACTACAATGTATTGAATATATTTTCTTTCGCATGTTTTAGATTTATCTTTTTGAATATTTAATCTTTTATAGAATTTGTTCTTGAGTCCCAACTTGGTTAATATCTTTTCACTCGTGTGATTTATATTTTTTTTGTATTTGCTTAGTTTTTTTTACGCTGTTGTAGAATAGTTGATGGACTTATACTCTAGTCATCTTTCATATTTTCTTAATTCATCGCCCTTTAAACTGTAAAAATGTCTAGAGAGTTTTACTAAATTCGATAAAAGTACGTATGTTAATATATTCTACTTCTACTTGTGACTTTTACGTGACATTTAAAAAACTACCAAAAATTAATCGAACTGTACCGATACCGAAGAGAAACCGACATAATTGGGACGATTTTGAAAAGTCTAATTTTGATTATACATAATAGAATAACCAAAAAAATTGGTACGATACAAATTTTATAAAATAAACCGGCCGACTTCTCCATTTCTGAGAGATGGGAAAGTAAATATTACTATATTCTTTCTTCCCTCTCTTCTTCCTCCCGACTTCATACTCGTTCTAACCCAACAAAAAAGGCTTTTTGAACTCTAGTCCTTAATTGAATATAGAACGATTTAGTTACAAGAGTTCAATTCGAGAAAAATATAAAATATAGGAAAGTCCTAGGTCCGAACCATCGACACTTCTAGTAATTAAAGGAGCTGACTTAAAAGGAATACGTATATTTTTAGTCGCTCCTAAAAATAATAGTACATAAACTGGAGTTATTTTGTACATATGTATATTATATATAAAAAATATATATATTTATATACTTTTTGACTAACCAATACAATTAGTTACAGCCGATCGACCAGTTTTATTTTTTGCCCGACTCAAAATCCTTTATCAACATATACTCGTTTTGAAGAAGATCGTTTTGAGCGAATCCAACCGATTATTTATATAGAGATCCTTTAACAAATGTGCTTTGGGTTGTCGTTAAGAGTAAGTTAAAGATCATTGAACTGTTACTATCTTGGCTATCATATTCAAGTTCTCCAATTTTATTTTTGCTATTTTTCCTTATTCGCTGTATACATACGTTAACTGCTATTGAACTACGCAAATGAATTGACAAGGAGAATTGTCTAATTTCTTAATTAGAAATATGTGCACTTACGTACTGATCACTCAAAAGATTTTCTAAGTTGGAAAATATATAGTTTAATAATTTTCTCGAAATATTATTGATTATGCAATTACTCATGAATATAAATTTGTACATTGACGGTATATTCCTTTTTTCGTTTTCGATTTTACATTAATAGGTTTAGCAAAGGATATCTCGATCAACTTTCAAACTTCTTGGCCTAATACCAAAATGATATACATTAAAACAATAAAGAATTTCAAAGTTCCCGAAAGTACTTTCGTCATCCCATAATTTTCTCTTGTTCCTTCCTTTTCTTTTGCTAGACTTTTCTAGTTAGTAGTTGTTGCTTTCAAAGTTCAAACCATTGGCGGGATTTAGAATTTTCAGAACATGAGTTATCTATTAAAAAAAAAAAAGAAGAAGCAAGAGAGTATTTAGTGAGAATTGATTCTTCTTTCCTTAGGTAAACAACTCAATATTCAACTAAATGCATCAATATTGGACCTCGTTAAAACATGAGCCCCAACAAATAATATTAGATTAATTCTGAAAAATATGTACATAAAATCCCTAATTTGATGGAAAGATAATGAATTCATGACGTGCCCCATAATTTGGGCCTAAATCTGCCCTTGTTCGAAACGACTATATCAATGTCTTTGAAATTTGAAGGGAAAAGGGCAAAATATACCCCCTCTACTTTTGAATATTATTTATATTTAACCTCCGTAATACTATTCGGCTAAATTTACCCATATCATCGGCAAACTTTTAAAAATTGCCCCTTGATCTATTAAGTAATCCAAAATCTCTCAATTTTCTTTTATTTAAATCACTTGTTATTCTTTTTGCTCCACTATTTTCAGAAATTACATCATTATGTGAATGCTAAAGATATTAGATTATATAAATTATTCATGGATATTTTTAATTACCAATGCACCCACTTCTCTTCTTGTGCTAACAGGTTTGGAATTGATTTAAAATTTTATTTATTTTTCAATCATATACAAAGTAGAATTAAGTGGGTCTATTTATTGTGTATTATATGCAGTTGATCATCATATATGTAGATGTTTATTTATTGTGTATTATATGCAACTGATCATTATGTATGTACATGCATATTCAAATATATTTTGCTATTGTCTATAGAGTTCGATCGACTAAATTAAGAGTGTATAATGTGTAGGTATTTGATTAAAGCAAAGTTGAATTCGACAATGTAAAATCTCCAAGGATTTCAACCTCTATCACTAATACTTGCAAAGTCTCCATACCTTTGGTGCAACGAATTCATTAAATTGGGGTGTTGTAATACTTTTGAATTTAGACAAGTTACCTAATTTTGATTCTTTAATTTACTATACTTTATTTACTAACCGTTGTATTATTTTACTATTTTTTTCTCTTATTTTTTTCAATTAAAAAAGCAGGTAAATGTCAATTATTTCGAAAATAGTGGATCAAGAAGAAGAATAAGTGACTTAATTAAAATAATTTGGGGGATTCTGGGTCACCTGATAGACTCGGGGGTAATTTTTAAAAGTTTGTTGATGGTAGGGGTAAATTTGGCCGGATAGTATAACAGCAGGGGTAAATTTGACCGGATAGTATAACAGAGGTTAAATATAGACAATATACGAAAGTAGAGGAGTATATCTGACCCTTTTCCCAAATTTGAATAATGTCATTAGAAAATAATTTTTTTTAATTGAAAGGAATTAAATAAAACCCACATGAAATAACTTTGATGGTAAATTATATTTCTTGTTTGAGCTAGTGTTGACAGCTTCAACAAATAAATCTGTGTTTTAATAGTAAAAAGTGATCTGAAAACTAAAACTAATTAAATTTGAGCGGAAGAAATTCCTGATAAATGGAAACAATTAAAATGGTTATCGCGTTTTTCTTCTGATATAAAATAAAAACAAAGGATGAAGAGGAGAATGGAGATCAAGAAAGATCTGAGATTTAGAATTGATTTACGCCGACTATTTTCCCTTAAATTATTCCACTCAAATAAAAATTACTACTAGCTCCAAACCTATTTTCTTTTTAGTCCATTCAAAAAAGAATAATCCCTTTTTTAAATTTGGAAATAATTTTACTTAAACTTACAATTCTACCCTTAATGAGAAGTTTTTAAAACGATACAAATACTCTGGCCCCTTTTTGAATTATTTAGGACCACCAATTTCAAAAGTCTTCATCTTTTCTTAAATTTCGTGCTCAATCATACAAGTTCACATAAATTGGACCGGAAAGTATTAATAACCTGGATTACTACTCGCCGAGGGTCCCACCAAAGTGGAGCTTCTCGCCTAGTAAATTAACTAGTACTCCATCCTTTTTAGAATTTAGCATTAAAATATTCCTCGTTTATTATGTGGCGACTAAAATGAAAAATCTCTCAAATATAAAATAGTTGTAATAGAAAAATGTCACACAAAATCCATATATACTTTTCACACAGTATTTTCTTCACATTAGTTTAGAAGCATGTGCTACTGAAATTAGTAATACAGGAGGATTGTACTATCAAAAATAGTAATATTGAATGTGGTGCGGGGATTAGTAATGTATCGATTAAAATACAAGGATTATAATATAGAAATTATTTATTATCGGATGTTCGATTTTTGTACAAAAAGTTATATATATATATTATTTTTTAAAACAAATGTAATAGGTACTTGTTACGATATTAAGCGTTATTTTTGACATTTGATTGGTTTTATTCATGTATTACTAATTATCGTATTTCTATTCTACCATCTATCTTACATACAAATAACGTACAAATTGCTGCATTACTTATGTGTGGAAAGAAAAATTGAAACTAAATATTATATGTAGTATACTAATGTTAATGTGGAAAATGTAACAATACCAAATATCGGTTGGTGTTTTTGTTCCCAACTTGTGTACCAAACCGGGGCGGAGCCAAATGTATTCAAGGGTTGTCAACCGACACCTCTTTGTATAGCTAGGAAATATTTTTATGTATACATATTATATATGAGGGTGTTTGAATTGATTTATTTTAAGTGTTTATTGGCTTTTAAGCACTTTTCTAGTTTTTAAAGTGTTTGAAAATGATAAAAAAAATACTTAAAAACACTTACTTTTAGGCATAAAAAGTACAAAAATAAGTCAAAGGCCAAAAGGTGAGTATTACCGACTTATGACTTATGACTTTTAACTTTTAATTTACTTTTTAAAAGTCAATCCAAACACCCCTCGATTGCTTTCCTTGGCTTATTTGTAAGTTTATTTGTATTTTGATCATTATTAGTAAAAATTTTAGCTCCCCCAATGTGAGTGCCACTGCCATTTATCACAAATTCACAATCACCAACCAAGAATGTACTTAAAAAAGAATGGGAAAAGTGCATTTGTCCTTTTCACGAGCTCGCTTACGTTTGCACGTGTGTGTTTTTTTGCAGCCATTTATTTCGTCAAAAACCATATGAAAGCTCTAGGAAGTGTTCTAGAAACCTCAAAGAACCCAACATTAATGTACAAACTCTCTTTTACTTTTCTTCTTTCTTTCTTTCTTTCCTTCCGCTCGCATCACATGACTTGAAAAAATCCTTAATTCACATGATTGACAAAACGCGGTCTATTTTATCCACTTTTAGAATACCGGCCATTTCGTTGACTAAACTTAACCAACAGGGAAAATTAAACAATAATACTACTACTACTATTAAATTGTCCTAAAACTGTCATGTATTTGTGAAACACGCAAAAGTCAGAAACAAGCTTTAACTCAAACCTATATATATGTGAAGCAAAACCAACCCAAGTGTATCATATATCCTCTTACTTCTAAGTTCTCACATTTCTTTCAAAGTTTCAAACTTGGTATACAAGAAACTCTTTGTATTTTCGTTCTTGATTTCATAGTATAATTTTGAATTAATTTTCCAACACAACATGACTGGCATTAAAAGAAGCAGAGAAGAGGACAGGCAAGTGGAAGCAGAAGCCATGGCTAACTGCGCCTTAATGCTATTGTCTCGTTTAAACAACAACAACAACGCGACTTCAACAGATCGAGATTATCACAATGATTTCGAATGCAAGACTTGTAATAAACGCTTTCCATCTTTCCAAGCTCTTGGCGGCCACCGTGCAAGTCATAAACGGCCAAAATTACTCGCCGGAGCCGGAGAGTTTCTTGTGCAATCCAAAAAGAATAAAATGCATGAATGTTCTATTTGTGGTATGGAGTTCTCTTTGGGTCAAGCTTTAGGTGGACATATGAGGCGTCACCGTGATGAAATTAATAAAACGTCGGTGGCAGCCGGAAACACGATGATTCCGGTCGCCAGAAAAAAGATGATACCGGTTTTGAAGAAGTCAAATAGCAGCAAGAGAATTTTTTGCTTGGACTTGAACTTATCCCCTGATGAGAATGTTGATCTGAAGTTGTGGCCGACGGCGCCGGTTTCATCTCCCGTTTTGCGATGGTTTTTTTAAGTCCCTTTCCATTGTTATTCTTGTGGATATTAATTAGGAGAAGCTGACAAGCTATAGTTGTTTTTTTATTATTATTGCTATATTCTTTTCGGACACCGAATTGAATTCATTTTTCATGTATATTTACTTGATTCCATTGATTCTTTTACTCGTTCAGAGTATATGCTTTTCTTTTCCTTGAGATTGGTTTTACCTTGAGTAGTACTGGTTTAATCAGACGATATTGAGCAATTTGTAAGATCGATAATATCATATGAAACATTACATATATATGGAGTTTAACATGATTAAGGATTTAATTTTTATATTACTGTCTTAATTTATAAGTGATTTGATTGTATAAATATTTTTGTAAATTTGAACTTTAGCATAAAGGTATAAGATCCATTAATTAAATGTGATGCATAGGTTGCTATCTATCTTTATGTCAACAATCATCATTATCATATCTATATCTATATTTATCTATCTATCTATATTATTATAAAAGCACGAATGTTTCACGCTAAATATTGAGCGACGAAAATATCCTCAAAATATTGTCCGACTTTTACACCCCTTAATAACTCAATTATTTCTTACAAAGAAGCAACCTCACAGTTGGATAAATTTGTAATAGCAAAAATTTTATCCAACACCTTAGACTATGAATTCAACTAATAATAGAATTATTCGCTAACTTTGTAATAGAATGTGAAGTCCTAATGCCTTACTAATCCCGGTTGAATAATAAGGTCGATCGGAAGATGCTAATTAACTTCTATCAAGGTAACTTTATACTCTCTTTACTTTTCCATTAGAGCATCTGTTGACTGCTAGCAATATTAATATATTTCTTTGATTGTTAATCCCTCTTTCGACCATAATTATTTGATTTCAGTACTCTCTCTCCGAAAATAGTTTGATTAAAATAAAGCTTGAATCTCTTTAATTATGGCATATATTGGCATTCTTCGTGTAATTTGGATCCTCATGGTACTTTTGCATCGTAGATGGCAAACATGTTTAACATATTAGGACTCTTATTCCTATTCATACCTCCAATCAAGCAGAAATCCAGTTCATAATTTATATAATTATAAATTCATGCACATATATCCAAAACGCAAAATCTAAATTATTTTAAATATGTGAAGTTGTAGTATTCATAGTATTTGTCATATTTCGTTCCAACCTAATTTTGGCAAGGTTCAAGAGAAGCCATTGCACGAGTATATAGAAAAACCCATGAAGCACCGGAGGTTCAGCTTCATTGGAGGCATGTACCGACCACCACCTAATCCTATTTCAGAAATATCAACTGGATTATATTTTGTCAAATACTATATTATAAGGTTTAATTGTTATATTTTGATTACGACTCTTCATTATAGGGCAATGATTTCATTAACTTAATTTTAACCCTATGTGTCGATCAGTATATATTTAGTCATCTGTTGTCGAAAATTTTATATTTTGAATTTGACAATCTAAAGCTTGAATTCTTGTCGCCAACTGCAAAAAGGTAATTTGTTTGGGCTTTTGTTACTGTTATAAATATTCCGACAATGATTCATATTCTTAGGAATAGTTGTATAATAGCCATTTAAGTCACTTTGATAGATTTCTATCACAAATTGAAACAAAAATATATAACTAATTACTACTTTTTCCCCAGTATTTTTGCAAGTGTGATTTAATATGAGGTGTGTCGAAGGTCTGGGAGGCGAGAATCAGCTTTAAAGTTAACATTGGTTGAATCTTGGAAGTTGAAATAAGGGATAATATTATTTTGGTAAAGATATAGAAATATAAGACTAAAGAAGACCTAGAAGTTACGTTGCTACATAAGACAGTACTTGAAGGAAATAAAATAGATATTACAGTTCCGATAGTTAATTTGTTTTATTTATAAGTTGTTCATGTTATTATCACGAATAAAAATCGATTGCTTTTACAATTTAATTGTAGTTCATTATGAGAAGGACCATTGATTTTGAATTCTCAATCTTTCTTTTTACAATTTGGAATAATTATTTGTAGAGAAATCACAACTTGTAGGACCAAATTAAGGAAAATAAGATGATGGGGAGGAATATACAAGAATAAAAGAGCTAACTTGGTACGTAAATCATTCAAGTAGATATATTTCTTGAGGGATAAAATTATAATCATCATTAGTATTTGAAGTAAACTATGAATACATAAAATCACTCTAAAATATTTGTACAAAGGCGAAAGAAACACAAATATATATATATATATATATATGTACCTCCCCTCGTCCATTCGGCTTGATGAGTACTTTCCTTTGATAATTCATCTCGTTTTTGTTTACGTTGAGAAAAAAAAAAAGAATTAACTTAAGTAGCTGTCTACTCAAGCGCTTAAATATATATATATATATATATATATATATATATATATATATATATATATATATATATATATATATATATATATAATTATTATATAATTTATGTATACTGACTAGAAAGAGTATTATAGTAAATTTGACTGGCTATTTATATAAAGATTCCATCTAGTTTTCGTGTATATATATATATATATATATAAACATACATTTTCTTTCTTTCAGAAAGATAAAGAAAATACCACGAAATAAAATTTGACGTAGAAGAATCACCTGGCAATGGGAAAGATAAAGTAACGTTGTTTTTCTAAAACATCGCTTGACATTGATGATATCTTTCCATAGTCGTCTTAGTTGACATATTGATGAGATGAGACATGACGTGAAAAATGTATATTGTTTAAAATGGAATAAAAATTATCTATATTATTATAAAAGTATGAATAAAATGTTGGATTACAAAAATAACCTTTTAATATTAAGCATAATAACTCACAATAAAAGGACATAATCGGAATTCTAGACATTAGCCTTGTAATCCTATTAGTTTTAGGACATAATACTACACGTTAAGAATCCTACATGATTACCTTTAGGAATCCTATTAGTATAATTATTTTCGGGCATAGATATTAGCCTTGTAATCCTATTACTTTTAGGATGTGCTTATTAAAAAATTTCTATTACCAATTTAATTTGAAAACGTGTTATATTGTCCAAATCCATTTAGAAACACGAGAGCATATATTATTATAAAAGTACGAATATAATATTGATAGACTAAAATATTAAACATCAAAACTCATAGGGAAAGGACATAGTTGTAATAACTTTTTTTTTGGGACTACAATAACTTCTATGTTAATTTTTTTAATATTTAAGATTTTAAAATTAATACAATCTTGTCTATTGAATTCTTATTAAAAATATGTAGGCAAGTTTAATAAAATCAATTTCATAAGAATCCTCCATATTGGTAATACATTACCACTTTATAATATTCGATACCCAAAAAATGTAATACTAAACGGACTGCATAAAGCGTTGAAATTAAAAAAAAATCCCCACGATAATATATTATTATATTATATTTGAATTGCTTTCCTACTCAAATAATTTTTTTTATTATTAATTTTTCGTGTAATATAGACAAAATATACCAAATTATTAAAGAACAACTAAGACATGTTTTAAGAATATAAATGTATGAGAAAAGAAAGAAAGATGTTGGTAAGAGCCAACAAACTAATGATTTTGCAAACATAAAGATCTAAAAGTGGAATGTCATCGATCTTTTTACTCTTTGAAAATAAAATTTATGGTGGATAAAATTATAATCATTGTTAAATATTCAAACATGAGATGAACTAATATTAAGAATCTAAATCAATAGAAAATAAATTATATTTTATGTTAAAACCAAATAATTAAATCTTTCAATTAATTATTTAGCAAGAGAATCCAATTAAATTATTTTTTAAATTCATCATATGAGTAAAATTATTTTTCAAATTGAAAAAAAATATAATATTAAGAAGGACATACAAGTGTTTGAGGAAGCACAATCAAAGCTAAATCCTGAACAAGAATAAATTTTCAAGACTATATTATAAAACAATCGACCCTGGTATAGCGGGATTATCCTTTGTAGATGCCTCCGGCGGAATCGAAATAATATTTCTATGTCATGCATTACTTGTAAATGTCATATCAAGAGGCATGATATTGTTAGCAATAAGAACAAGTGGTGTACCAACAACGATTTTATTATGAGGTCGTACAACTCACTTTAGATTTGATATACCTCTTCAAACAACTGAAATAACCATCACAAATATATCAAATCAGATCAATAGTACTAAATTTATAAGAAAAACAAAAGTGATAATATGGGATGAAATGTAAGACGATCGAAACAATCGCCCAGAGTTTAAGAGATATATTGGATATCGATGAACCGTTTGGTAGAAAAATATAACGACCCGACTTGTCGTTTTAAGAAATAACGCCCCGTTCAACGACTTAAGGTCTTGAGCAGCTTCGTATTATGGTATTGACTTGCGTTCGCGGTTGAATTCAGTTACCGGATAATTCAGGGTGATTTGGGATACTTGGTCCCTAAAATGGAAGCTTAAGTCTTAGGATTTTGACCATAGTCGGAAATGTGTGAAAATGACTCCGGAATGGAGTTCCGTCGGTTCCGTTAACTCCGTTGGGTAATTTTGGACTTAAGAGTGTGTCCGAAAAATTATTTGGAGGTTCGTAGTGGAATTAAGCTTGAAATGGCGAAAGTTGAATTTTTGGAAAGTTGGATCGGGGGTTTGACTTTTTGATATCAGGGCCGAAATTCGATTCTGAAAATTGGAATAGCTTTGTTATGTCAATTATGACTTGTGTGCAAAATTTAAAGTTTTAAAGTTCATTAGGCTTGAATTGGGGTATGATTCGTGGCTTTGATGTTATTTGATGTGATTTGAGGCCTCGAGCAGGTTCGTGTTATGTATTGGGACTGGTTGGTACGACTGGACTGGGTCCCAGGGGCCTCGGGTTTGATTCAGGGTGGTTCCGGACCAAGTTTGGGTATTTTGATGCTGCTGGTTGCTGGTTCTGGTATTGTTCTTCGCGTTCGCGAGGAGCCTCTCGCGTTCGCGAAGAAGGATTTTGCTGTTAGGACTTTGTTTTTCGCGTTCACGAAGAGGTTCTCGCGTTCGCGAAGAAGGAAATTTTGCTATTCGTCGTCAGATTTTAGAGGCTCATATCTCGCAATCTATAAGGAATTTGGAGATGATCCAAAAATAAAAGTTGTAACTCTTTGTGTCTAGTTTTCGAAAAGATAAACCATTTGTTATTTGGAATTGTGTATAAAATGTTATGGAGGATACACTATAGGCTGTCGGAGAGGAGTTTGGAAATCTCTGTTGCACATGGCTAACTTTGAAAACTTATATCTGGTAATCTATAAGGAATTGGGAGATGAGCAACAAATAAAAGTTATAGACCTTGGAGTCTAGTTTTCAGAAAGTCAAACCATTTATCATTTGGAGTTTTGTACAAAACGTTATGACCATTATACTAAAGGCTGTTTGAGAAGAGTTTGAAAATGACTTTTGAAGAATTTGTTCATCGCGAAAGTGAGGGGAATCTCGCAAATGCGATGAACAAACCCATGGGCAGCAGAATAAAGTCCAAATTCGTGTTATTCTTCCATTTTTGGACCAAGGAAGCTCGGGTGAGGCGAGTTTTCGAGAGTTTTTCAAGGAAAACATTGGGGTAAGAATTCCTAACTTGATTTTGGTTAAATTACATGAATCTATTGTTGTTTTTATGACTAAATTAGTGAATTGGGTTGAAAAATTTAGAAAATCCTCTTGGTTTAAATTTAAGATTTGGAGATCGATTTGTTATTGGAATTCGATAAAATTGGTATGGTTGAACTCGTATCGGAATGGGTGTTCGGATTTTATGAAAATTATGTTGGGTTCCAAGAGGCGGGTCTCGCGTTGACTTTTGTTGACTTTTTGGAATAAATTTTTAAGTCGACGTATTATTATCCGAAATTATTTCTGATGAATTTTATGAAGTTATACAATTAATTTGGATAGATTTGGGCGGTCTGGAGGTCAATTCAAGAAAGAATGCGATTTTGGAATATCAGCATAACTTCAATAAGGTAAGTGTCTTGCTTAACCTCGAGTGGGAGAATTATCCCTTATGCATTGAGTCTTATGTGCCATTTGTAAAATTTTGAAAAGCCGTGTACACGAGTTGACGAGTACGTACTCGGGCTTATATGTGCAAATTTTATTGGTTTAAAGTTTTAGGCATTCTTATGTATTAATTTAGATAATTGTTAGCATTAGTAAATTCTTGAATTATCACGCCTTGTTCCTTAATTATCGAGTTTGTATTTTATATAATAATTTGGTGTTATTGTCACTTGGATTTTATGTGAATTCCGTGTGTTTATTGACTTGATATTTTTCTTGGAATTAAATTCATGATGGAATCCTTATCTGCAAATATTTATTAAATAAGTTTAAATTGAGGAGTTAATATAATTATCAAGAATTTGGATTAATGAAGGCGTTGCCCTATACTGAGTATTTTTCACCTCTGTTGATTGTTTTGAGGTTTATTATATGTTGTGTGAAGCCTTGGGCTATTTATTGAGAAATTTATTGATTCTGCTACATATTTGGAATTTGGTTGTGGTCACTGGAAAATTATGATATGAATTGTTGTATCTTGTTGTGTTTTAAACACTCTCCTTGATGTTATTTATGCTTCCTACCTTGCTTGTTAATGATATACATGTGCTTGGTAAGGAAGAGTATAAAGCACGAAGGGTGATGCCGTGCCATTTGAGAGTGTAAAGCGCGAAGGGTGATGACGTGTCATTTGAGAGTGTAAAGCACGAAGGGTGATGTCGTGCCATTGAGAGCGTAAAGCACGAAGGGTGATGCCGTGCTATTTCATTTATATTATCAGGTGAGGACGAGAGTAAAAGCACGAAGGGTGATGCCGTGCAATTATTTTTATATTATCATATATTCATGGCACGAAGGGTGTTTCAGTGCAGGCGAGGACGAAAGACATACATTACATTGTGATATTGTTTTGTTGTGTATACATTCATGCCTTTGTCTTGAGATGCTATCGTGTACATATGTTTTCTATGTGACTTGTACTCTTTGTTGCTTCCTGTGTGCATCCACTTTATTTCTTTTATTGTTATTGACATTTCTCTCACCTAGTTGGTACTGTTATATGTATGCACGGTGAGAAAGATATAAATGCACGAAGGGTGATGCCGTGCAATTGATTTGATCTACATATATATATATTGGGTGAGAATGAGACAAGTGGGTGAGAATGAGACAAGTGCATGAAGGTATTGTCATGCCATTTGATGTGATATGTTGAATATATTTCTAGCGCCAGGAAAGTTAAATGAGGTGTCACATTGTGACTTTTATTTGAAAGAATTATATATATTAGAAAGATATTTATTTGAAAGAATTATATTAGAAGAATATTTACTTGAAAGAATTATATATATTAGAAAGATATTTATTTGAAAGAATTATATTAGAAAGATATTTACTTGAAAGAATTATACTCGAAATATATTTATGTGAAAGAATTTTAATGAAAGGATATTTATTTGAAGAAAGTATATTCGAAATATATTTATTGAAAAGGATTATATTCTAGAGGCTTTTATTAAAAAACTTATAGGTAAAAGATGTATATTGAAGGGACTTGATTAATTAGTTGTACCTGTGTTTATTATTCGTTTGAGTAATATTTATGGTGTTCCTGTAGCTTTTCTGTTTAAATCACTAGTTGTTTTGTGTTGCTATTACTGTTATTTGTTTTTTATTATTTTGTATCTCATATTGCACAAGTTATTAGACTAGTGAGTATCTTGACTGTACCTCGTCACTACTCCACTGAGGTTAGTCTTGATACTTACTGGGTACCGACCGAGGTGTACTCATACTACACTTCTGAATATTTTTGTGCAGAACTAGGAGTTGGAGATATCGAACTTGAGCAGAGTTAAAGCGGGATAGTAAGGATTCAAGGTAGAGCTGCTTGGTCGTCGCAGTACCTTGGAGTCTTTTCATTTCATTGTACTGTTAATTATTAATCAAACAGTATTGTATATTCGGTCCTCGTGATCATTCCATGTATTCAGTTAGAGTTTGTGACTCAGTACTACAAGTCTTGGGAGGTTGTACATTCATATTTGTTCCACTGTTAGTTTTGGTTATTTATTAATTAAAAAAATGGCTTCAAAATGTGATAGAAATCAGCTTACCTAGTCTTAGAGACTAGGTGCCATCACGACGCCTGTGGTGGGATTTTGGGTCGTGACTACATGGTATCATAGCTCTAGGTTCATAGGTTCTACGAGTCACGAACGAGTTTAGTAGAGTCATGCGGATCAGTACGGAGACGTCTGTACTTATCTTCGAGAGGCTACAAAGTTAGTAGGAAGAATTCACTTCTTTAATTCCTTATCGTGCGGCATTTATTCAGCTTGAAGCATATATCTTATGTTCTTTTGCATCCACTCGTGTATGAAATTGCGCACTCGGTATCAATTATGCACCAACAGTTTATGATACTGCAGAGGGGTTATAAGGGCGCCAGGGTTGTTCAACCATTGTTACAACGTGTCATCCAGATCGAGCATGCGGAAGTATTTAGAGATCATTCAGTTGTGCACATGGGGGTGCAGCAGGTTCTGACACCCGGTTAATAAGTATGATCTTAAGAAGGTTTAATTAATTGTCTAATCATCACAATTATGGTAGGGTCACGAGGTGGATGTAGATCTGAAATAGTTGGTGGTATTAGAGACTATGTAGTTCATATGTGATTTCTATTTAGCGAAGGGTACATACGCAGCCAAGGCACTGGAGGAAGCGAGTTTAACTGTCACGAGGATGACATGCACCAAATAAATGGACTGAGGTGTCTTATGACCGGTGTCCTATGAGCGATAAAGATTAGTATTATGGATCATTAGAATGTGCCCTATGGCTTCGCGCCAAGTGAGGGAGTCCACTATCAACGATCAGATTGCGGGGTCATGTGTTATATGAGTTTTGGCCTGAAATGTATTTATGTGGTATTGAAAGGTTCTCCAAAACTTGTATATGATTAAGAGCTGAGATTTGTATGGGATGATGCTGGGACTTGCGGTATTCCCGCGTCCTTAATAATTCTACATTTCAGAATACTCGGGGTATTCCAGTAAGTTCTTTTAATGCACCACCGGTATGGGGTTCCTATAATGGTTATTTCAATTATTCGGCACAGACTCAGTGTGAGCAGCCGAACCCGTAGAGGGGTTATTTTGAGTGTGGTAATACTAGGCACATCAAGAAAAATTGTCCCAGCCTTGGGAGGGGTGGATTCCATCAGAACACTCAGGCTAGAAGCTTTATTCCAGTTAATACTCCACGTGCATAGCCAGTTAGGGGTGGAGGACAGGCGGATAGAGGGCACCTAAGAGGTGGAAGCCCGACCCGTTGATATAATTGCTATGAATTGGTTGAGGCTGATACACTAGATGGTGTAGTTACAGGTATGATTTAATTTATAATAAAAAGAGCACCATTCTTATTTTTTATTCGATTCCGATTATCGAGGTGAGAACTCATTTCATGCTCCTTACATATGGTGGATTAGTGAATTTGTACTCCACTCCCGTGTTTACCCCTGTTGGAAGATTTGATGATGTTAGCCCGTGTTTATTATTTTTATTTTTGTTCACTATTGAGAGCTATAAGTCCAAAAATGACTTTCTATTGCTCACTATAGTGGGTTTTGATGTGATTTCGGAATAATTGATTTTAATTTTATGAATTAGATGCCCTACCGGGATGAGGGTTCATTATGTGTTATGAAAACTTTTTACGAAATATATCGAAAAGAAGAAAGAAAGGAAATTAAAAATTTCAGTTAGCACAATGTGCAAAACACTTGTGATTCGGAGTTGAGGGCGAGATCCTCACATTTTTTTATATGATGTGAAATATTTAAACCGGGCTACAAGCTACGGTGAAAGTTATATAAGGATGAGGTCCTTGTGGTTAAATATCTATGAGTTTAAAATTCTCCCTTTGTGAAATTTAAATTTGTACTATAGTATTAATAGGGAGTCATGTCTGATGGGCTTATTTGATAATTCTTGTATATCTTTCTGTGCATATTTAGCCATAATTATGCTGTAATTATTGAGTTTTAACCTACGAGGTAAGTGCCCGGGTGGCGTTAAATGTGACTCGTTAATTCGGGTAAATAATTATGAGGTATTCATGCCTCGCGTGTTGCTGTCAGTGTTACGAGAAGTTGAAATGAGATTTTGGTTAATACGAGGTTAATTGCGATGTTGTAATCGATTATGAACAACTACTAGGACCAGCGATGTGGTGATGGACATACATATGATGTGCTTCATTTTTTGATATTATTATGATAATACGGTGCTTGTAATATTGAGATTAGTATTATTTATATATACATTGTGGTGTTTTGTTGGGTTGTGGATGTGTTGTTAGGAGTTGTTTTGGTGTTACTCTGGCAGGTGGATAGGCCCATTTATATAGGAGACTCTGCCAAAATTTCTGAAAAAAAAAAATTCTGGGAGGTTGTTATGTGCGAAAGAAGAGAAATGTTATGTTATGTGTTTGAGGGCGGGCTCTACTTCTCATTCAAGGGCGAACGATCCTAAGCGGGGGAGAATGTAACACCCCGGAGTACTTCAACACTATCAAAAAAGTTGATGTGTGCGTAGGCATGAGTTGTTATAGCCAGTTGAGACTAATATCGTGCGTTGAAGTTAAAATCAGGCATTTTGGAAATGATTGGAGAGTTAGGGATTTTGCTTTAAAGCTTATAAGAATGGAGAAAAGAAATAATCTCAATTGAGATGGTGTTGTCTTACCCGTGTTAAATTGCGGAAACGTAGAATCACCCACAAGTATGCGTGTAAGAATACACTCAGTAATTTAAAGTCCCCAGAAATATTTTTAGCACGTTCGAGAATGAACATTTGTTTAAGAGGTGGAGAATGTAACGACCCGACTTGTCGTTTTAAGAACTAACGCCCCGTTCAATGACTTAAGGTCTTGAACAACTTCGTATTATGTGTATTGACTTGCGTGCGCGATTAAATTCAGTTACAGGATGATTCCGGGTGATTTGGGACACTTGGTTCCTAAAACGGAAGGTTAAGTATTAGGATTTTGACCATAGTCAGAAATGTGTGAAGACGACTCCGGAATGGAGTTCCGTCAGTTTCGTTAGCTCCGTTGGGTGATTTTGGACTTAGGAGTGTATCCGAAAAATTATTTGGAGGTCCGTAGTGAAATTAAGCTTGAAATGGCGAAAGTTGAATTTTTGAAAAGTTTGATCGGGGGTTGACTTTTTGATATCGGGGCCGAAATCCGATTCTAAAAATTGGAATAGCTTCGTTATGTCAATTATGACTTGTGTGCAAAATTTGAAGTCACTCCAGATGGATTTGATGTATTTCGGCACAAGATATAGAATTTGAAATTTTAAAGTTCATTAGGCTTGAATTGGGGTATGATTCGTAGCTTTGATGTTGTTTGATGTGATTTGAGGCCTCGAGCAGGTTCGTGTTATGTATTGGGACTGGTTGGTACGATTGGACGGGGTCTCGGGGGCCTCGGGTTTGATTCGGGGTGGTTTCGGACCAAGTTTGGGTATTTTGATGCTGCTGGTTGCTGGTTCTGGTGTTGTTCTTCGCGTTCGCGAGGAGCCTCTCGCGTTCGCGAAGAAGGATTTTGCTGTTAGGACTTTGTTCTTCGCGTTCGCCAAGAGGTTCTCGTGTTCGCGAAGAAGGAAATTTTGTTGTTCGTCGTCTCACTTTAGAGGCTCATATCTCGCAATCTATAAGGAATTTGAAGATGATCTAAAAATAAAAGTTGTAGCTCTTTGTGTCTAGTTTTCATAACAGTAAACCATTTGTCATTTGGAGTTGTATACAAAAGGTTATGTTAGATATACTATAGGCTGTCAGGGAGGAATTTGGAAATCTCTGTTGCACATGGCTGATTTTAGAAGCTTATATCTTGTAATCGATATGGAATTGGGAGATAAGCAACAAATGAAAGTTATAGCCATTGGAGTCTAGTTTTAAGAAAGTCAAACTATTCATCATTTGGAGTTTTGTACAAAATGTTATGACCATTATACTAAAGGCTATCTGAGAAGAGTTTGAAAATGACTTTTGAAGAATTTGTTCATCGCGAACGCGAAGAACAAACCCCTGGGCAGCAGAATAAAGTCCAAATTCATGTCATTCTTCCATTTTTGGACCAAGGAAGCTCGGGTGAGGTGATTTTTTGAGAGTTTTTCAAGGAAAACATTGGGGTAAGAATTCCTAACTTGATTTTGGTTAAATTACATGAATCTATTGTTGTTTTTATCACTAAATTAGTGAATTGGGTTGAAAATTTTAGAAAACCCTCTTGGTTTAAATTTAAGATTTGGAGGTCGATTTGTTGTTGGAATTCGATAAAATTGGTATGGTTGAACTCGTATCGGAATGGGTGTTCGGATTTCATAAAAATTATGTCGGGTTCCGAGAAGGCGAGTCTCGCGTTGACTTTTGTTGACTTTTTGAAATAAATTTTTAAGTCGACGTATTATTATCCGGAATTGTCTCCGATGAATTTTAATGAAGTTATACAATTAATTTGGATAGATTTGGGAGGTCTGGAGGTCAATCCAAGAAAGAATGCGATTTTGAAATATCGGCATAACTTCAATAAGGTAAGTGTCTTACTTAACCTCGAGTGGGGGAATTACCCCTTATGCATCGAGTCTTATGTGCCATTTGTGAAATGTGAAAAGCCATGTACACGAGGTGACGAGTACATACTCGGGCTTATATGTGCAAATTTTATTGGTTTAAAGTTTTAGGCATTCTTATGTATTAAATTAGATAATTGTTAGCATTAGTAAATCCTTGAATTATCACGCCTTGTTCCTTAATGGTCGAGTTTGTATTTTATATAATAATTTGGTGTTATTGTCACTTGAATTTTATGTGAATTCCGTGTGTTTGTTGATTTGATATTTTTCTTGGAATTAAATTCATGATGGAATCCTTATCTCTAAATATTTATTAAATAAGTTTAAATTGAGGAGTTAATATAATTATTAAGAATTTGGATTAATGAAGGTGTTTCCCTATACTAAGTATTTTTCACCTCTGTTGATTGTTTTGAGGTTTATTATATGTTGTGTGGAGCCTTGGGATATTTGTTGAGAAATTTATTGATTCTAATACATATTTGGAATTTGGTTGTGGTCAGTGGAAAATTATGATATGAATTGTTGTATCGTGTTGTGGTTTAAACACTCTCCTTGATGTTATTTATGCTTCCTACCTTACTTGTTAATGATATACATGTGCTTGGTAAGGAAGAGTGTAAAGCACGAAGGGTGATGCCATTCCATTTGAGAGTGTAAAGCACGAAGGGTGATGCCGTGCCATTTGAGAGTGTAAAGCACGAAGGGTGATGCCGTGCCATTTGAGAGTGTAAAGCACGAACGGTGATGCCGTGCCATTGAGAGTGTAAAGCACGAACGGTGATGCCGTGCTATTTCATTTATATTATCAAGTGAGGACGAGAGTAAAAGCACGAAGGGTGATGCCGTACAATTATTTTTATATTATCATATATTCATGGCATGAAGGGTGTTTCCGTGCAGGCGAGGACGAGAGACATACATTACATTGTGATATCGTTTTGTTGTGTATACATTCATGCCTTTATCTTGAGATGTTATCGTGTACCTATATTTTCTATGTGACTTGTACTTATTGTTGCTTCGTGTATGCCTCCACTTTATTTCTTTAATTGTTATTGATATTTCTCCTACCTAGTTGGTATTGTTATATGTATGCATGGTGATAAAGATATAAATACACGAAGGGTGATGCCGTGCAATTGATTTGATCTACATATATATATTGGGTGAGAATGAGGCAAGTGCACGAAGGTATTGCCATGCCATTTGATGTGATATGTTGAATATATTTCTCACGCCAGGAAAGTTAAATGAGGTGTCACATGGTGACTTTTATTTGAAAGAATTATATATATTAGAAAGATATTTATTTGAAAGAATTATATTAGAAGAATATTTACTTGAAAGAATTATATATATTAGAAAGATATTTATTTGAAAGAATTATATTAGAAGAATATTTACTTGAAAGAATTATATATATTAGAAAGATATTTATTTGAAAGAATTATATTAGAAAGATATTTACTTGAAAGAATTATACTCGAAAGATATTTATGTGAAAGAATTTTAATGGAAGGGTATTTATTTGAAGAAAGCATGTTCGAAATATATTTATTGGAAAGGATTATATTCTAGAGGTTTTTATTGAAAAACTTAAAGGTAAAAGATGTATATTGAAGGGACTTGATTAATTGGTTGTACCTATGTTTATTATTCGTTTGAGTAATATTTATGGTGTTCCTGTTACTTTTCTGTTTAAATCACTAGTTGATTTGTGTTGCTATTGCTGTTATTTATTTTCTATTATTTTGTATCTCATATTGCACAGGTTATCAGACTAGTGAGTGTCTTGACTGTACCTCGTCACTACTCTACTGAGGTTAGTCTTGATACTTACTAGGTACCGACCATGGTGTACTCATACTATACTTCTGCATATTTTTATGTAGAACCAGATATTGGAGATATCGGACTTGAGCAGAATTAAAGCGGGATCGTAAGGATTCAAGGTAGAGCTGCTTGGTCGTCGCAGTCCCTTGGAGTCTTTTCATTTCATTTTACTATTAATTTTTAATCAAACAGTATTGTATATTCGGTTCTCGTGATCATTCCATGTATTCAGTTAGAGTTCGTGACTCAGTACTACCAGTCTTGGGAGGTTGTACATTCATATTTGCTCCGTTGTTAGTTTTGGTTATTTATTTAATTAAAAAAAATGGCTTCAAAATGTGATAGAAATCGGCTTACCTAGTCTTAGAGACTAGGTGCAATCACGACGCATGTGATGAAATTTTGGGTCGTGACAAAAAGTAATAGTTTGGGAGATGATTTCTGTCAAGTACGATCAGTACGTAGTTCCAAAAATGACCAAAGAAGAAACTGTAAAAGCTAGCTAGCCAAAATTATACGTATGACCTCAAATGAAAAATATTTAAATGACAAGAAATGTAAAAGTAAGAAAAGATCCAACATTCAGTGACTTTTTGCCTCGTGTCGGAAACGAAGAAGTGCATCCAATAAAAGATGATTTGGTTCTTCTAGAACACTTGGTTATCAACCCTAATGGTAATAATAGTGCATTTAATAAGGAAAATATTTTTATTATTAGATTAAAACATAATTTGTGCAAATTACATGATAGAAATTAAAGAGCTATCTTAGCTAGCAGAAATGAATATGTTGATCAACTAAATAAAATGTTGATTGCTACGTTTTATGGTAAAAATAAAATATTTTTCAGTTTTGACTCAACAGAAGATGATACCAACAATAACTACCAAGAAGAATACTTAAATACTTTAATACCAATTGGCCTTCTACCGTATATGTTTGTTGTCAAGTTCATTTTTTCTTACGTAAGTTAGTGTCACAATATATATATATATATATATATATATAATAAGTTAAAATTGATCTTCCATTGCATATAGGTTTATGTTCATCATGCTACTGAAAACTTAAATCCGCTAAATAGCTTATGTAATAGTACACATATGGTATATAAAAGTTTTAACAATAACGTCATACATGCGGAACTTATGATACTGGTCAATCTGCTTCTAAGTATGTGTGTATCCCCGAATTCAACTTTCGTCTTCCGAAACTAAAGAATATCCTTTTAAATATGTGTGAAAATAATTTTTAATATCTTTATGTTTTGTAGTTATAATAAATAAAGCATAAGGACAAACATCCTAAATATTGAACTATATTTACCACAATAGTAACCAAAGCATTAGAAGGAAACATATACAAAAAACACTGTCTATAAAGAAGTGTTCGGTAAGATACCATCACATTAGATACCTTTAAACTACAATACTTAATTATCTACTTAATGTGACTAAAATTGATCATTTATTTAATTAAATTTTATTGTTTTTTCATATAAATAAATATTTAGAGCATCATGTGTTATTTACTAACGTGCAACGCACGTTTATAGATACTAGTTATACTAAAAGTGTGAAACTCTTTCCTGCAAAGTTAGATTACGATTTTGCCCCTATTATAAATTATTTTAAGTAAAATATAATAAAATATTAAACAACTAATATAATAAATATGAAATAGTAATATTATAATTACATGACCTAATTAAAAAGGATAAAAAATGTATCGATGAAAGGATAATACAGTTTCTAAAGACCATAAAAGTCGGAGAAGCTTGGGTAACGTACCCATTTAAGATATTTTGTCAATTAATTTGTTTGAAAGCTAAAAGACTTTATCACCTAATTTATATTATTATAGTAAATATACTAATACTAAATACTAAAGTTCTAAAAGTAGGAAAAGTAGGAAGCTTTATTAAATAAATTCAAAAGTAGGTTTGAGGCTATTCTTATTCTCCTTCCGTTACTCCCATAAACGAACTCTTTCATTTTTTTTCCAAGAAATTGATTTCATGAATTTTTGCTTTTCTCCCCCTTTTAAAGCCACGTTCTCATTCTATATGTCCATTAAATTAAAGTTCTGACCCCCCCCCCCCCCCCCCCAATGTTCTCCTTCAAAAACTCCCTGAAATTGGTGTTTTGGTTTTTCCAAATCAGACATTGATGGCTGCTTCCTTCCGTTTCTTTTTCCTAATAAAGTCACTCAAACCATTCCTTTATTTATTATTTGCGGTAATTTCACTCTTATTTTATTCTTTCATCTTCCATGGTAGCTCCTTCTACGTGCCTTTTCAAATTCTTGCCACACTCTATATAAGTACACAATAAGGTGTACTTGTCCCATCATCCTTGTATTCTTTCTGATACAGTTTTCTTTACAGGTTTTTTGGTTGTTGCATCACAAAATTGGTAATAATTCTACACTCTTGTCATTAAGTTTAAACTTTTTTAAGATATCCATATATGTTGCCAGCTGACGTTGCTTGATTTTCCAATTAAACCTCAATAATCAGTAGCTTCTTTCAACATTACTCTTGTCTTGCAACATTCTTTCTACTCTCCTAGATACTACAGGATAACTTACAATGGCAAACGAAGAAGAGCTAGGAAAGTTGTGCATACCTATTAGCAAGTTGAAGAAATAAGCTACAGAATGGGTGATTAAAGTTTTAGTCATTCGAAGAGGCTTAATAAAGGAATACAAAAATGAGAAGGGCGAGGGTGTACGTTGGCAGCTAATATTTGTTGACGAAGAGGTAACTTTATTTTAATAGTTTCTTCTATTCAATTCTTAATACACTGCCTCCTTTGGTGACTTTATTGCTTCTCTGTATTGACACAGGGAACAAAAATACAAGCTACTCTTTTTAACAACGACGTTCAACGTTCAATTATGGAAGAATTTTTTCGACCAAAATAAAAGCTACTACATTATAAATGGAAAGATAAGCGGCACAAAACCAAACTTCTTATCTGTGCACAAGGACCTCGAAGTAGCGTTTAATAGCAACACAGAAGTAATATAGTGCAACACTGAATTTATGTATCAACAATTCTCCAATGGTTTTATTTTTTTGGACGAGTCAGAATAATTCACTACTGAGATTTTATTTGGTAAATAGCTACATATATTTATTGAGTATTTTGCAGCTGCAATTATTCGATATTTAATATTTCATATTTTTTTTAGATGTTGTTTGCATTGTAATAAAAGTGAAAGAACTAAATGGAGAAGGACGGAGCAGAAGGCGAGAAGTAATAGTTACGAGCGAAAGGCAAGTTACCCACCAGTTACTCGCTACTCATGGTTTAAACTTTACTACCTGCAATATAAGTAGAATGTAATTTTTAATTTTTAAGATACTCAATTTTAAATATGTAGGTATGATCGGAAAATTTTGACTTTGTGGGGAGACTTAGCTGAAATTGAGGGGGAATTGTTAGAAAGCATTGAAAATTCCAAGCCAGTAGTAGCCTTCTGTGATGTTAAAAGCTCTATTTACCAAGGTATAACACCTCATACCTTATGTATTTCCATAATATTTTAAACAGCGTTAAGGTAACACTAAATTCGCCGATCCTTTTTAAATAAGGGATTTTGTCCTTTCAACGACCCCTGTTAGTAGCGTGCTAATCTACCCAACATTTGAGAAGGCGAAAGATCTCAACAAATGGTAAATTGTGAAGTACTCTTTCAACTTATTTCCTCTCCATATGTTAGGTATATGGAACATTCTAAAGGAAGTTTTACAATACAGGAATGACAATATGAAGGCAAGCAACCTAGACAGAAGTTTAATGCCAAGTAGACTAATGCAAATAGCTAGAGAAGTCAAAATCACTGATATTATAGATGGCTCAATTGTCAGCTTGAACGTACATATTTACCTTCCAAAATCTAACACAATGTATCCTACATTTATGTGTTTACAACCTAACAAAATGTCCCTGCTAATATACATATAGGACATATATTGTAAGTTCAAAGCCAAAATTACCGACATCAACAGTAACCATGACCCATGGTACCATGCTTGCAAGAAATGCCACAGGCGAGTAACTGTTATAAAGAGTACTGCCACTTGTGTCTACTGTAAGATAGAAGATATTGATTAAGATAACAATGACAAACACAATCTAATGCTTGATAAAAAAATCAAAGTGAAAAAAATTTAGTTAGTTTTGTGATAGAATAAATTTACAGATGCTCTATCTTTATTGTCTTCTGAATAATAAGAAGTTAGTTAGTTTACTCTTCTGTACGAGCAACGCCAGCTGACATTAGTTTTAATATTATTTTAGTTTTCCATAAATGATTCTATTAAATATTCTCATTTACTATGTTTACATTACTTCCTCATTACAGATCAACCATACTCTTTTGAAGAAAATCAAAATTGCATCCGCTCAAAAAAGACATCGATGCATTCTACACTATAGGTATTCATTACCTTTATGTGGATTCAATCTGATTGTTTTATTTGTACATACGCGAATAATTCATTGCTTATGCCTACAAAACTATAATTCATTACCTTTTAGTTTATTGATTGATTTACTGCCTAAGTGGTAATGTTACTTTTTATAGATATGTTTGCACATAACTCGCCCAAACACCATATTAACTGCTCTTACCTAAAAGATAACACAAGTTTATTATATTTCTCCTCCAATTAGTACAATCATATAGAAAAGCAGTATATGCTCTACTTTGTAGTGATTGTTTTATGACACTTTTTTCAAATAACTAATTGCTTAATGATTGAAGTTTTGGCCTTCATCCAAGTTTACTGGAATCTTAAAATGTAATTTGGCATCTCTTATCAATCATGAAGCTAAGTTAAGTTGTCATGCCACAAACTTAATAAATTTCATGCTGTTACAAACTGTTCAAGGTGTTTAAAGTAATGGTTTAACGTTCGTGGATAAGAAATCGCTTTAAATATCTCGAACAAATCAATGTATTGGTCTAACGTTTTGTTGTTTCATCACTTGAAATATATACAATTGTTATCAATGGTTCCACTATGTCAAACAGGATATTACTCGGGCCACAATAATGGCAAAAGAAGGTACACACAGAAATAATTACACTCCCTCCGTTCTAATTTATGTGAACTTGTTTGATTATGTACGGAGTTTAAGAAAAAATGAAAACTTTTAGAATTTGTGATCCTAAACAAGTCAAAAGGGGCTCAGAGTATTTGTATGGTTATAAAAGCTTTTCATTAAGGGTATAATTGTAAGTTTAAGCAAAATTGTTTCCAAATATATAAAGAGGTCATTCTTTTTGAAACGGACCAAAAAGTTAATAGGTTCACGTAAACTAGAAAGGAGGGAATAATAATTTTTGTCACTTTAAAAATCGCCAATTATTTCCAAATCAATTACTTATCTTTCTCTCCATATTCCATAGATGTTTATTTCTTTTTATATGTGCATATATTCAGTGATTGCCATGGTGTTGGCTTCAGTTATATCTTGTAGATATAATTATTTTGAATAACTTAGTCATTAGATTAGCTGCGATATATTAATATGTAGTTAGATTACTTACTGACTAGACTACCATTACAAAATGCTGGTATGCAAACATAATAACTCCATTGGTGTTTGTGGTGATATACAACCCTTTAAATTTTTTTTTTATGATATGCATTCAGCATTCTCCATGATTGTTTCTGAATACACAGATAGGCTTTCATAAAATATATAATCGTATGGCTTTCCAAAACTAATCTAATAGGTGATAAAGGAAAATCCACTACTTCTTCCAGTAAGGGTGATCAACATATCAACCATCCAATAAACGAACTGAGCTGCACAGGTAAGATGTTATATATTATAATAAAATTCAAGTTCTGTATGTTATTCATAGTGCCTGTCTAATTTTATTTCATGTGTATGTATGCAGACGTATACTCATATATGTTAGAATGTGTTTGTTCAAATCATTTAAACTTCTGTTATCATTATAGATAAAAAACAATTACTTAGCGCGTTGCGGAGGGTTGACAAATATGTAGCATCAACCCAACAACTCACAGATCTAGAAATCGAACAACCGAAGAAGAAACCTAAAGTAAATTGGCTATTTAGAGCTTTATCCAAAGAGTCCGAAGACGGAGGTAAATAAAATACACAACTTATGCATATAATTGTTATCTTCTATATTTATTTCCATTTTAAAGATAGCCATTTGAAGTATCTTCCTATATATCTATTTAGGAGATATTACTTTCAACTTATCATTATCACAAATTCATAAGTTGAAATTGGTCCCCGCATGCATATACTGTGATGCTAAACGATTGCATTATGAACCTGTCATGACCCAAAATCTCACCACACAGGCGTCGTGATGACACTTAGTCTCTAAGACTAGGTAAGTCGATTACAATTACATTTCGAGCCATTTTTCTTTTTGAAATAGAAAATCGAATACACGTGTCGAAACCAAAAGCGAAAACAAATATAACAACCTCCCAAGACTAGTAATACTGAGTCACGAACTCTAACTGAATACATGCAATGATCTCAAGGATCGAATATACAATATTGTTCGAATAAGAGTTGACAGTACAATAAAATGGAAAGACTCCAAGGGATTGCGATGACCAAGCAGCTCTATCTTGAATCCTTGCGATCAACACGCTAACTCTGCTCGAGTCCAATATCTTTAGTACCTGGCTCTGCACAAAAATATACAGAAATATAGTATGAGTTCACCACGGTCGGTACCCAGTAAGTATCAAGAGTAACCTCAATGGAGTAGTGACGAGGTACAGTCAAGACACTCACTAGTCAAATAACCTGTGCAATATAGAAGTATACAATAGTACTCAAAAACAACTAGCAGTAATAGCAACAAAAATCAACTAGTGATATAAACAACAAGGCAACAAGAACACCATAATTATTACTCAAACGAATAAGGATGTCATGGCCTCTAAATTCTCACCTTCGGACCGTGATGACGCCTAACATTTTAATTGCTAGGCAAGCCAACATTAGAATAATATTATTTATTTTAAAATAATTTTTAAATTTATTAATAACAAAGAAACAAATACGAAAGTAAAGTCTGAAATGTAGTGAATAATCCATAAAATAAATAACGGTGTCTAAATATCATCCCAGAATTGGTGTCATAAGTGCACGAGCTTCTAGAATAATATAAATAAAGGTCTGAATAAAATAAAGCTGTCTGGAAACAAACACACAGCAAAAGTAAAGTAGATGGGGACTTCAGAACTGCGGACGCCGTACAGCTATACCTCAAGTCTCCTCTGGTAGCTAAAAGCCGAGCAAGTCTATGGTACGCCGCTGGGACCAACTCTGAAATCTGTACAAGAAGTGCAGAGTATAGTATCAGTACAACCGACCCCATGTACTGGTAAGTGTCGAGCCTAACCTCGACGAAGTAGTGACGAGGCTAAGGTAGTCCACTTACATTAACCTGTACGCGATAATAGTAATAACCACAATAATAGAATTGAAGCTAACTCAGCAGTCATAACCAATTATTAATTCAATCAATTTCCGTTGCAGCGTGAAAACCGCTCTCACAATATATTCATTTTCAATCCTCCAATATATTTATTTTAATCAAGTATATATAGACTTTTAAATAAGTCTGTTGCGACATGCAATCCGATCCCCCAATATGGACTTTTTAATAAGTCTATTGCGGCGTGCAATCCAATCCCCCAATATAGACTTTTAAATAAGTCTGTTGCGGCGTGCAATCCGATCCCCCAATATAGACTTTTAAATAAGTCTATTACGGCGTGCAATCTGATCCCCCAATATAGATATATTTACTTTCATTTCCGTTGCGGCGTGCAACCCGTTCCCCCAATATATTTCAACAACTTATAAATGTAATAAAAATTGCTCCAATAAGTACCACGTCCAATGAGAAACTATTAAGCATCAAAGCACACAATAATTATAATTTATTTATGAACAAACAATGGCAATTAATAATTAATTATAAAAATCGTGGAGAAAATAGGCAGTTTAATATTTAATATGCTAAATGTCAAGTAACAATTAAGACACATAAATCAAATCAGTATGTAGCAATTATTGCAGGAATTCAAGAATTAATATTTGACAAAGAATGGAAGAGAAACAATTATCATAACAATTAATTCGTGTATTAAAACAAATTTAGGATTTTCAATTAATTATGCAAATAATTAATTTGACGACGTATAGACACTTGTCGCGTTGCTTATACGTCGTTCGCATGCATTTCACATAACAAATAATTTAAGAGTTCTATTCCCTCAAGTCAAGGTTAACCACGACACTTATCTCGCTTTGCAAATTTCAATCAATTACTCGACCACAACTTTTTCTTTCAAATTTGTCTCCAAAAGCGTCAAATCTTTTTACAAACAATTCGATATACTCAATATGAATCATGAAAATTAATTCCATATGAATTTACTAATTTTCCGGATAAAATCCGAAATTCACTTTAAAAATTGACAGTGGGGCCCACATCTCAAATCTCGAAAAAAAACTCACGAAATATGAACACCCGTTTAGATACGAGTTCAACCATATAAAAATTATCCAATTCCGATGTCAAATAGACCTTCAAATCTTAAATATTCGTTTTTGGAAGATTTTATGAAAATATGATTTTTCTCCCAAAATTTCACGGATTCATGATATAAATGAGTATGGAATCATGAAATATAATCAATGTAGGATAAGGAACACTTACTCCAATATTTTTCCGTAAAAATCACCCAAGAATCGCCTTACCCGAGCTCAAAAATTGGAAATGGTTGAAAATGGGTCGAAATCCCATTTCCAGAACTTAAGTTCTATTTTTCAGATTTTTATTCATCGCGATCGCGGAAATTCGTTCGCGATCGCGTAGAACACTTTTGCCCAGGTTCATTTTACTCTTCGCGATCGCGGAAATGGCTTCGCGATCGTGAAGCACAATTTGCACTACGCGAACGCGACATCTCATACGCGAACGCAAAGCATAACTCCGTAGACCTACGCGATCGTGGACCGCTTCATGCGAACGCGAAGAACAAATTTGAGTACCCCAGCTTCTGCCTCATTTCCTCTTCGCGAACGCGAGGATTCGATCGCGAACGCGAAGCTTTGCACTTCGACCCTTCGCGAATGCGTGCCCTCTGTCGCGAACGCGAAGCACAATTGTACCAGTCCAACTTTCCTCTTCGCGATCGCAGGAATAGCTTCGCGATCGCGAAGCACAAAACACCAGATGACAGCAGAAGCTAAAAACTAGATTTTTCTCAAAGTTCAAACGGTCCGTAGGCTATCGGAAACTCACCCAAGCCCTTGGAGCTCCAAATCAAACATGCACACAAGTCCAAAAACCCCATACGAACTCGCTCGTGCGATCAAAATACCAATTTGACTCCTAGAACTACGAACCGGACACCAAATCAAAGGAAATTTTCAAGAAAACTTTAAAACTTATATTTTTATAACCGAACGTCCGAATCGCGTCAAATCGACTCTGTTTCTCGCCAATTTCGGCAGACAAGTCATAAATATTATAGTGGACCTATACCGGTATCCGAAACCAAAATACGGACCCAGTGTTAATAAATTCAATATCAGTAAATTCTTAAAAATCATTTAGCTTTCAAACTTTTAATTTTTTTATCAAAATTCAATATCTCGGGTTAGGAACCTCGGAATTCGATCTCGGGCATACGCCCAAGTCTCAAATCACGATACGGACCTACCAAAATTGTCAAAACACTAATCCGAGTCCGTTTGCTGAAAATGTTGACCAAAGTCAACTCAGATGAGTTTTAAAGCTCTATTTCACATTTTAATCCATTTTTCACACAAAAGCTTTTCGAAAAATTATACGGACTGCGCACGCAAATAGAAAAATAATAAATAGTGATTTTTTGAGGTCTTAGAACACAGAATTACTTATTAAATTTTAAAGAAAACACTTTGGGTCATCACATTCTCCACCTCTAAAACAAACGTTCGTCCTCGAACGGAGTTAGAAAAAGTAAGTGAGCTGGAGAAAAGGTGTGGATATTTACTCCGCATGTCCGACTCGGACTCCCAGGTAGATGACTCTACCGGCTGACCTCTCCATTGCATCTGAACTGAAGGATAACTCTTAGACCTCAACTGCCGGACCTGCCGGTCTAGAATAGCCACCGGCTCCACCTCGCAAGTCAAATCTTTGTCCAATTGGACTGAGTTGAAATTTAACACATGGGACAGATCACCGTGATATTTTCGGAGCATAGACACATGGAACACCAGATGAACCGCTGATAAACTAGGTGGTAATGCAAGCATGTAGGCTATTTCACCCACCCTTTCAAGAATTTCAAAAGGTCCGATATACCTAGGGCTCAACTTGCCCTTCTTTTCGAACCTCATTACCCCTTTCATAGGTGAAACCCAGAGCAATATTGTTTCTCCAACCATGAATGCAATATCACGAACTTTACGGTCGGCATAACTCTTTTGCCTAGACTAAGCTGTGCGAAGTCGATCCTAAATAATCTTGATCTTATCCAAGGCATCCTGTACCAAATCGGTACCCAACAACCGAGCCTCACCCGGTTCAAACCAGCCAACTGGCGAACGGCATCGCCTTCCGTATAATGCCTTATATGGAGTCATCTGAATGCTCGACTGGTAGTTATTATTATAAGCAAACTCCGCAAGTGGCAAGAACTGATCCCAAGAACCTCCAAAGTCTATAACACAAGTGCGAAGCATATCTTCCAATATCTGAATGGTGCGCTCTGACTGTCCATCTGTCTATGGATGAAATGTTGTACTCAACTCAACCCGCGTGCCTAACTCATACTGTACAGCCCTCCAGAAGTGTGAGGTAAATTTCTTACCTCGATTTGAAATAATAGACACGGGCACACCGTGAAGGCGGACAATCTCACAAATGTAAATTTCAGCTAACCTTTCTGAAGAATAGGTAACTGCCACTGGAATGAAATGTGCTGACTTGGTCAACCTGTCCACAATGCCCTAAACTGCGTCAAATTTTCTCTGAGTCCGTGGGAGTCCAACAACAAAATCCATAGTGATACGCTCCCATTTCCACTCAGGAATTTCTAACTTCTGAAGCAAACCACCAGGTCTCTGATGCTCGTACTTAACTTGCTGACAATTCAGACACCGAGCTACATATGCAACTATATCCTTCTTCATTCTCCTCCACCAATAATGTTGCCGCAAATCTTGATACATTTTGGCGGCACCTGGATGAATAGAATGCCTGGAACTGTGTGCCTCTTCAAGAATTAATTCACGAAGTCCATCCACATTAGGCACACAAATATGACCCTGCATTTGCAGAACTCCATCTTCCCCCACATCAACTTGTTTGGCATCACCGTGCCGCACCGTGTCCTTGAGGACAAGTAAATGAGGATCATCATACTGCCACCCTCTGATACGCTCGTATAAAGAAGACTGAGCGACTGTACAAGCTAAAACTTGACTGGGCTCTGAAATATCTAACCTCACGAACTGATTAGCCAAAGTCTGAACATCTGCAGCTAACAGCCTCTCACCAACTGGAATATATGAAGACTGCCCATACTCACAGCCTTTCGACTCAAAGCATCGGCCACCACATTGGCCTTTCCGGGGTGATACAAAATAGTGATATCATAGTCTTTCAACAATTCCAACCATCTTCTTTGCCTCAAATTAAGATCTTTTTGTTTGAACAGATACTGAAGGCTACGATGATCAGTAAATACCTCACACGAGACACCATAGAGATAATGCCTCTAAATCTTCAGTGCATGAACAATGGCTGCCAATTGTAAGTCATGAACAAGATAATTCTTCTCGTGAACTTTCAACTGTCGCGACGCATATGCAATCACCCTACAATCTTGCATTAATACTGCACCAAGCCTAATGTGAGATGTGTCACAATATACCGTATACGATCCTGAACCTGTGGGTAATACCAACACTGGTGCCGTAGTCAAAGCAGTCTTGAGCTTTTGAAAGCTTAACTCACACTCGTCTGACCATCTGAATGGGACACCTTTTTGGGTCAGTCTGGTCAATGGGCTTGCTATAGATGAAAACCCTTCCACGAACCGACGATAGTAACCTGCTAATCTCAGGAAACTACGGATCTCTATAACTGAAGTAGGTCTAGGACAATTCTGAACAGCCTCTATCTTCTTAGGATCCACTTTTATATCTTCGGCCGATACAATATGCCCCAAAAAGGCAAATAAGTCTAACCAAAACTTACATTTTGAAAATTTGGCATATAACTGATTATTCTTCAAAGTATGAAGCACACTCTAAAGATGTTGCTCATGCTCCTCTCGACTGCTGGAGTAAATCAAGTTATCATCAATGAATACAACTACAAAAGAATGCAAAAAGGGCTTGAACACCCGATTCATCAAATCCATAAATGCTGCTGGGGCATTTGTCAATCCAAATGACATCACTAGGAATTTTTAATGCTCATACCGAGTCCGAAAAGTTATTTTAGGGACATCAGATGCCCTAATCTTCAACTGATGATAACTAGACCTCAAATCATCTTCGAAAATACCTTGGCATCCTGAAGCTGATCAAATAAGTCATCAATTCTTGGCAGCTACTTGTTTTTGATAGTGGCCTTGTTCAACTATCGATAATCTATACACATCCTCATAGAGCCATCTTTCTTCTTTACAAATAGTACCGGTGCACCCCAGGGCAATACACTGGGTCTAATGAATCTCTAATCAAGCAAGTTTTGTAACTGCTCCTTCAACTCTTTCAACTCCGGCGGGGCCATAAGGTATGGTGGGATAGAAATGGGCTGAGTGCCCGAAGCCAAATCAATACAGAACTCAATATCTCTGTCAGGTGGCATTCCCGGTAAATCTGCAGGAAATATTTCTGAAAATTCATGAACCACTGGTACTGAGTCCATAGAAGGAACATCCGCACTGGGATCGCGAATATAAGCCAAATAGGCTAGACACCCTTTCTCGACCATACGCCGAGCTTTCATATAAGAAATAACCCTGTTGGCAGAATGGCCAGAAGTTCCTTTCCACTCTAACCGAGGTAACCCCGGCATGGCTAGGGTCACTGTCTTGGCATGACAATCCAATATAGCATGATAAGGTGACAGCTAATCCAGACCCAAGATGACATCAAAATCTACCATATCAAGAAGTAGAAGATCCACACTAGTCTCAAGACTATCAATAGTAACCACACACGAACGATAGACATGATCTACTACAATAGAGTCTCCTACTGGTGTAGATACACACACAGATGCACTCAGAGAATCACAAGGCACAACCAAATATAAAGCAAAATAGGAGGACACATGGGAATAAGTAGATGCTGGATCAAATAGAACTGAAACATCTCTATGGAAAACTGGAATAATACCTGTGATCACAGCATCAGATGACTTGGCCTCAGGCCTAGCTGGAAAAATATAAAATTGGGGCTGAGCCCCACCATTATGAACTGTGTCCCTAGGACGACCTCTAGCTGGCTGGACTCCACCTCTAACGGTCTAACCTCCACCTCTAATGGCCTGACCTTCACCTCTAATGGCCTGACCTCCACCTCTAGCTGCATGACCCTTACTTCTAGCTGGCTGAGCAGGAGGTGAAGCAACCAGTGTCAGTATGATGGCATGAGAATCCTGCCGAGATCTATTACTCACCAACCTAGGGCAATACCTCCTAATGTGACCAATGTTCCCACACTCATAACACCTATCCTGATGACGTGGCTGCTGAAGTTGAAGCTGACCTGAATGGGCCGGATAACCACTGTAGTGACTCTGGAGTGGTGGTGCACTGATAGGAGCTGAATGTGCACTAAGTATTGGCTGCCCAGAGTAAGGCATAATAGGACCGTGACTCTCTGAAGCATCGGGAGATGCATGAAATGCTGAATGAAATGGTCTGGGAGGATGACCCCTACCAAAATTACCCCTGCCTCCAGGCGGGGCACCAGTAAAACCACCGAACTGACAAGGCCTCTTATCAGACCTCTGCCCTCTCTTCTGTGAAAGAACCATCTCGATCCTCCTCGCGACATTAGCAGCTACCTGAAAATAAATATCGCTTCCGGTCTCCTTGGCCATCTGAAGCCTGATAGGTTGAGTGAGTCCCTTAACAAACTTCCTCACTCACTCTCCCTCAGTAGGTAGTAAAATGAGAGCATAACGAGACAAATCCACAAAACGGGACTCATACTGAGTAACAGTCATACTGCCATGCTGTAGACGCTCAAATTGCTTGCGGTAATCTCTCTCAGTGTGATAGGAAGGAACTTCTCCAGAAATAGCTGAGAGAACTACTCCCAGGTAAGTGCAGGCGATCTGACTGGTCTGGTCAATGTATAATCTCTCCACCACCTCTTGGCGGAACCCGTCATCTGAAATACAACTAAATCAACCACATTGGTCTCAACTATACCCATGTTCCGCAGCACCTCATGGCAGCGGTCAAGATAATACTATGGGTCCTCAGAAGGTGTACCAGTGAAGTGAACTAAAAAGAGTTTAGTGAACTTATCTAGTCTCAATAAGGCCTCAAAAGACATGGCGAGCCTATCACCGGTCTGTGCCGCAACAACTGGCTGAACTACCCTAACTGGCGGGGCTACTAGAGCCTAATTCTGGGGAGCCATCTGCTCCGGAGCGGGAGTAGTAGGTGTTTGTGCTCCCCCCAGCCTGTGAGATGGCTGGTGCCACTGAAAATGTACCATTCTGGGCCACGCCCTCCATAAGACTCACCAAACGGACTAGAGCGTCCTGAAGTACTGGAGTAGCTATGAATCCTTCCGGAACCTGAACTGGTCTGACTGGTACATTCTGAACTGAAACCTCGTCCTGAAGATCCACTTGAGGTTCTACAACAGGTGCAGCTGCCTGAGCTCAAACTGAGCTCTACCTCTGCCTCTTCCTCGGCCTCGACCTCTACCCCTGGCCATAGTTTCCACTGTGGGCTCTGGTCCCTGTCCATCAGTAGATGTATTACGTGTTCTCACCATCTGCGAGAGAATAAGAGTAGAATGGTTAAATCATCGATGATAGAATAAAATTGCATGACAGAATAAGAAAGAAGTGATATTGTTCCTAAACTTCATAGCCTTTGAGAGATAATTACAAACGTCTCCATACCGATCCTTCAGACTCTACTAAGCTTGCTCGTGACTCATGAGACCTATGTAACCTAGCGCTCTGATCCCAACTGTCACGGCCTCTAAATTCCCACCTTCAGACCATGATGGCGCCTAACATTTTACTTGCTAGGCAAGCCAATATTACAATAATATTATCCATTCTAAAATAATTTTTAAATTTATTAATAGAAAAAAAACAAATGCGGAAGTAAAATCTGAAATGTAGTGAATAATCCATAAAATAAATAACGGCATCTAAATACCATTCTAGAATTGGTGTCATAAGTGCACGAGCTTCTAGAATAATACAAATAAAGGTCTGAATAAAATAAAGCTGTCTGGAAACAAACACACAACTAAAGTAAAGTAGACAAGGACTTCGGAATTGCGGATGCCGTGCAACTATACCTCAAGTCTCCTCTGGTAGCTGAAATCCGAGCAAGTCTATGGTACACCGCTGGGACCAACTCCAAAATCTGCACAAGAAGTGTAGAGTGTAGTATCAGTACAACCGACCCCATATACTAGTAAGTGCCTAGCCTGACCTCGACGAAGTAGTGACGAGGATAAGGCGGGCCACTTTCATTAACCTGTACGTAATAATAGTAATAACCACAATAATAGAATTAAATCAGGTAACTCATTTCTAATAGTTGAAGCCAACTCAACAGTCATAACCAATTATTACTTCAATCAATTTCTATTGCAGCGTGCAAACCGCTCACACAATATATTCATTTTCAATCCTCCAATATATTTATTTTAATCAAGTATATATATATATAGAATTTTAAATAAATCTGTTGCGGCGTGCAATTCAATCCCCCAATATGGACTTTTTTAATAAGTCTGTTGCAGCGTTCAATCCGATCCCCCAATATAGACTTTTAAATAAGTCTGTTGCGGCGTGCAATCTGATCCCCCAATATAGACTTTTAAATAAGTATGTTGCGGCGTGCAATCCGATCCCCCAATATAGATATATTTACTTTCATTTCCATTGCGGCGTGCAACCCGTTCCCCCAATATATTTCAACAACTCATAAATGTAATAAATATTGCTCCAATAAATACCACGTCCAATGAGAAACTATTAAGAATCAAGGCACATAATAATTATAATTTATTTATGAACAAACAATGGCAATTAATAATTAACTGTGAAAATCGTGGAGAAAATAGGCAGTTTAATATTTAATATGCTAAATGTCAAGTAACAATTAATACACATAAATCAAATCAGTATGTAGCAATTATTGCAGGAATTCAAGAATTAATATTTGACAAAGAATAAGAGAGAAATAATTATCGTAACAATTAATTCGTGTATTAAAACAAATTTAGAATTTTTAATTAATTATGCAAACAATTAATTTGAAGGCGTATAGACACTCGTCACGTCGCCTATACGTCGTTTGCATGCATTTCACATAACAAATAATTTAAGGGTTCTATTTTCTCAAGTCAAGGTTAACTACGACACTTATCTCGCTTTGCAAATTTTAATCAATTACTCGACCACAACTTTTCCTTTCGAATTTGTCTCCAAAAATGTCAAATCTATTCACAAACAATTCGATATATTCAATATGAATCATAGGAATTAATTCCATATGGATTTATTAATTTTTCGGATAAAATTCAAAATTCACTTTAAAAATTGATAGTGGGGCCCACGTCTCAAATCTCAGAAAAACTCACGAAATTCGAAGACCCGTTCCGATATGAGTTCAACCATACAAAAATTATCCAATTCCGATGTCAAATGTACCTTCAAATCTTAAATTTTCGTTTTTGGAAGATTTTATGAAAATCTATTTTTCTCCTAAAATTTCACGGATTCATGATATAAATGAGTATAGAATTATGAAATATAATCAATATAGGATAAGGAACACTTACCCCCAATGTTTTCCCGTAAAAATCACCCAAGAATCGCCTTACCCGAGCTCAAAAATTGGAAATGATTGAAAATTGATTGAAATCCCATTTCCAGAACTTAAGTTCTGTTTTTCAGATTTTTATTCATCGCAATCTCGTAGAACACTTTTGCCCAGGTTCATTTTACTCTTCACGATCGCGGAAATGGCTTCGCGATCGCAAAGCACAATTTGCACAGGCTGCCAATTTGCACTACGCGAATGCGACATCTCTTACACGAACGCGAAGCATAACCCAGTAGACCTACGCGATCGTGGACCGCTTCATGCGAACGCGAAGAATAAATTTGAGTACCCCAGTTTCTGCCTCATTTCCTCTTCGCGAACGCGAAGCTTTGCACTTCGACCCTTCGTGGACGCGTGCCTTCGGTCGCGAACGCGAAGCACAATTGTGCCAGTCCAACTTTCCTCTTCGCGATCGCAGGAATGGCTTTGCGATCGCGAAGCACAAAACACCAGATGACAACAGAAGCTAAAAATCAGATTTTTCTCAAAGTTCAAATGGTCTGTAGGCTATCCGAAACCTACTCCAGCCCTCGGCGCTCCAAACCAAACATGCACACAAGTCTAAAAACCTCATACGAACTCGTTCGCGCGATCCAAACACCAGTTTAACTCCTAGAACTACGAATCGGACACCAAATCAAAAGGAAATTTTTAAGAAAACTTTAAAACTTATATTTTTACAACCGGACGTCCGAATCACGTCAAATCAACTCCGTTTCTCGTCAATTTTGGCAGTCAAGTCATAAATATTATAGTGGACCTATACCGGGCTCCAAAACCAAAATACGGACCCGGTATCAATAAATCCAATATCATTAAATTCTTAAAAATCATTAAGCTTTCAAACTTTTAATTTTTCATCAAAATTTCATATCTCGGGCTAGGGACCTCGGAATTCGATTCTGGGCATACGCCCAAGTCCCAAATTACGATACAGACCTATCAAAATTATCAAAATACTGATCCGAGCCTGTTTGCTCAAAATGTTGACCAAAGTCAACTCAGTTGAGTTTTAAAGCTCTATTTCACATTATAATACATTTTTCACACAAAAACTTTTTGAAAAATTATACGGACTGCGCACGCAAGTCGAGGAATGATAAATAGTACTTTTCGAGGTCTTAGAACACAGAATTACTTATTAAATTTTAAAGATTACACTTTGGGTCATCACAAATGAACACAAGTACAACCAATTAAACAAGTCCTTCAAATAAAAAAATTTCACATATAATTCTTTCGAATAAATACCTTCCTAATATATTTGTTTCAAATAAATATCTTTCGGATATAAAATTCTTTCAAATAAAGATCACTCTGTGACACCTCATTTCATAAACATAAAACACGAGTCTCAGCCCACTTTCATATTTTTGTAACACGAGTCTCAACCCACTTTTATATTTTCGTAACACGGGTCTCAGCCCACTTTCATATTTTTATAACACGGGTCTCATCCCACTTTCATATTTCCATGGCACCTTATGCCCATATTTCTATCAAAACCGCACGGACAACTCACGTGTCAATAATAAAAATCATCATATTTTTTCCGGCATCTCGTGCCCATATTTCATATCTGTTGCGGCGTGCAACCCGATCCCATATAACATAATCCGCCCGGAAATAGCCACAGGCTCACAATTTCAACATAGATCAGACTATTATCAAGTTTACCGAAACAACAAGACAAGTTGCACAAGGTATAAAAATAAACACAAGGAAAATCACAACACCACATGAAAATTACCAATGCAATAACCCTATATCATCACATAAAAATTACTAACACAATAACCCCACATTACCACATATCATCCCTGACAATAGCCACCATTATCTCTCCTATAGCACCCTTATCACTTCTATAATAGCCTCTCTTGTCCCTCCACCCTGACAATATCAATAGCCACCCCTATCGCTCCTATAGCCACCCTTATCGCTCTTATAGCCACCCTTATTACTCATATAATAGCCTCCATTATCGCTCCGTTTAATAGCCTCCCTTATCACTCTGCCCAGACAATATCCCAACACACATAACAACAGTGAAATGCCACCCTTATGCCCTCTTAATGTCAATAATGGAATGTCACCCTTATACGCCGCATAACAGTAACCCAAATCACACAACAATTCACACAGGATATTATCACAAAAATACATCATCATCAACTCGTATTTATAAATTTTCCGTAGGCCACAACAATTCTAAAGGTACAATAAAGTCAATTAATTTTGCAACAGATAGTCCACGGCTCAACATAATGTATATAAAATCTCAAAAACAACCACAAGGATAGGAAAATAACTCATCACAGAACAACACCTTCTTTAATCCAACATTTTGATAAATATATAAATGCCTCAATTTAAACTTATTTAATTAATTATTTGCAGATGAAAAATCTATAATGTGATTATTTCCAAGAAATATCAAATCAACACACACGGAATTCACATAAAAATCCAAGTGGTAATCACACCAAATTATCATATAAAATACAAACTCGACAAACAAGGAATGAGATATGACAAATCAAGAATTTACTAAGTTCTAACAATTTTCCAATTGAATACATAAGGGCATCTACGAATTTCAACCGATATAATTTGCACATATAAACCAAGTATGTACTCGTCACCTCGCGTACATAGTTTTCAATTACACAATTTCCACATAAGACTCAATGCCTAAGGGGTAATTCCCCCACTCAAGGTTAGGCAAGATACTTACCTCAAGCAACTCAATCCTCTAGTAAGCCTTTTTCCGCGATTATCGAACTCCGAATGGCTCGAATCCAGATGAATATTTCCTTGAAAATGCTTCGTCCAAATCGCTACAAACCGAGCTTTCTTGATTCAGCTCTTTAGTGATATTAAAACCTCCAACTACTCTTACAACTTCGATCTACATCAACATAATTTGATTGGACCAATATTGGCAAACTTTTCAGATTTTAGGTCATTTAGGCATTTTATCAAACACCTAATAGGCATGAATCTCTACATATCTTAACCACTATTTTAAAAGACATTTTCGGGGCGAGCCCTGGGGCGAGGCGCACCAAAAATGCCCTGGGGCGATGGTGTGGTGCGAAAGTCTCAAGAGGCGTACGCCCAACAATTCGGGGCATACGCCTGGGCGTTCAGGGCGTACGCCCGGGAGTTTGAGGCGAGTGTTTTTAGTGAGGCGTAAGCCCCAGAGATTTTTTCTAATTAAAACAAAATTTGTTGAATAAATCCTTCATATAATACCCAAATTTTCAAAAATCAGCTAGGTAATTGCTCAAAAGTTTTAAAAAGGAACTGAAATGTATTAAATTTAAAAGTCAAGATCTTTTTTATTAATTGAAGCCCCAATTCATGATCTTTTCTAATTCTTTATCTTGTCCGCTAGTCTGCTAACATCTCCCAAAAGCAACGAATATTCAATTCTTTTTTTACAAATACAAAGAGAACTTCATTCTCCTTCATAGTAGCAAGTTCAAAGTTCAAATTGAAGGTTAGTCATCCTTTTTGTTCCTCCATGTGTAACGGCCCGGCCGGTCATTTTGAAAGTAATAGCCTAATTCCCTATTTAATATTTCTCCCGCATCTATTTCTTCTATTGTGACTTGTTGGGAGGCTTCGTTTTGATTTTTGGAGTGTTCCGGGACACTTAGTCCCTAAAACGGGAGCTTAAGCCTTAGGATTTGGACCGTAGTCGGAATTGTGTGAAGACGACTCTGGAATAGAATTTTTCCAGTTTCGTTAGCTCCGTTATGTGATTTTGGACCTATGGGCGTATCCAGATTGTGTTTTGGAGGTCCGTAGATTATTTAGGCTTGAAATGGCGAAACTCGAATTTTTGGAGATTTTGACCGGTAGTGAATTTTTTGATATCGGGGTAGAATTCCAATTTCGAAAGTTAGAGTAGGTCCGTAATGTTGAATATGACTTGTGTACAAAATTTGGGGTCAATCGGGCGTGGTTTGGTTGGTTTCGGCATTAGTTGTCGAATTTAGAAGTTTCAAGATCTTTAAGTTTGAATCGGAGGATGATTTAAGATTTTAGCATTGTTTGATGTGGTTTGAGGGCTCGACTAAGTTTGTATGGTGTTTTAGGATTGGTTGGTATGTTTGGTTGAGGTCCCAGGGGCCTCGGGTGAGTTTCGGGTGGTTAACGGACTTGGAATGGAAGTTGAGAAATTTCTGAAGTTTGGTCTTTTGCTAGTATGATCGCACTTGCGAGGGTATTAGCCGCAGGTGCGAGGCCGCATGTGCGGTAGGTTGAGCGCATGTACAGAAGGGGTGGAGATCAGCAAAGGTCGCAGGTGCGATGGTTTCTCCGCACCTACGATAGCGCAAATGCAGACCAGTGGTCGTAGAAGCGGAGGCAACCAAGGTTAGTCGTTTTCGCAGGTGCGCCCACATTTTTCGCACCAGCGGGCGCGCAGGTGCGAGCCCAGGATCCGCAGGTGCAGAAATGCCTGGGCAGTGTTTAAAACCGAAGGGCTTCGTGATTTTTGTCATTTTGGACTTTGCAAACTCGGTTTAGGGCAATTTTTGAGAGCATTTTCGAGGCATTTCTTGAGGTAAGTCCCTTGTGCTTATTTTTGATCAATAATCTTGCTTTCCCATTTATTTTTCCACCTAGTTCGGGTGTATTTAAGGTGAAATTTGGGAGTTTGAGGCTAGGGATTTGGAAAGTTTGAATTGTGGAATTGAAGGACCATTTGGTATCGGATTTTAGTAAATTTTATATGGTTAGACTCGTGAGTGAATGGGCTTTTGGATTTTATGACTTTTATCCAATTCTGAGATGTGGGCCGGGGCCGATGTTTTAGGACGAATTTCGAACTTTTAGTTAAAGTATTGATTTCATTAATTAGATGAGTCTATTATGGTTGTATTTATGATATGTAATTGCTTTTGGCTAGATTTGGGCCATTCGGAGCCGGATATTCGTGGGAAAGGCATTGTGATCGATTGATTGAGCTTGGTTCGAGGTAAGTGTCTTGCCTAACTTTGTGTGGGGAAAATCCTCTTAAGATTTGGAACTATTGTGATATGTGAGCGCCGTGTACGTGAGGTGATGAGTACGTACACGGGCTAATTGTGGAAAAACTCGATTTTCTTACTGAGCATCAACCTGTTTTTTTTTCTTTTTTGAGTTATACCATTTTAATGAGTATTAATCTATTTTCATTCTTAATTGAGTTATTCTAATATGTGTAGCTATCCTGTTTAGTCTAATACAGCATGTCTACGTGTCTTATCTGCTTATGTGAACTCTGTGCAGCATGCTTAGTGATTTTCCTGCTTCTTCCTTGACTGGTACTTAATCTAAATCGTAAGATTTTGTGATATAGTTGTATTTCTATTGTTTGCGCTTCATATTTACTTTGGGACTACGGAAAAATATTCCGGGAGATCCCCCTGTACTGCATATTTATTTTGGGACTACGGAACGGTATTCCGGGAGATCCCCTTGTCTTGAATATTTACTTTGGGACTACGGAATGGTATTCCGGGAGATCCCCCTACACATTTACGTTTGGAACTACGAGACGGTATCTCGGGAGATCCCCTGTTGTATTTCTGTGTATTGAGCTGTTACCTTCTATAAATTCTTTCTTGTAAAATTTCAATCTTTATTTTACTGCGATATTTTATTTTTGCCTTGCTTTATTATCATATTCCAGTAGGGCCCGGACCTAACCTCGTCACTACTCTACCGAGGTTAGGCTTGGTACTTACTGGGTACCGATTGTGGTGTACTCATGCTACTCTTCTGCATATATTTTGTGTACAGATCCAAGTACTTCTTATCAGCCCCGCTACTAGCTGAGAGTGCCTGCTGCTGTACGGAGACTTCAAGGTATATCTGTCGCATCCGCAGATCTCAGAGTCCCCCTCTATTCCCTCCTATGTCATTTACCTTCCTTACTTCTGTTATTAGACTCTGGTGTATAGAGATACTAGTTTCCTTCTGTAGCTTGTGACTTACGATGTTTCGGGTTTTGGGATTACTGTGTATTTTGAACAATTAGTTGTTTAATTCATGTTTTCATTTCATTATTCCGCAAATGTTAGGCCTACCTAGTCATAGAGACTAGGTGCCATCACGACGTCATACTGAGGGGAAATTGGGTCGTGATAAGTTGGTATCAGAGCTCTAGGTTCATAGGTGTCGTGAGTTACAAGTAGGTTTATTAGAGTCTCGCGGATCGGTACGGAGACGTCTGTACTTATCTTCGGGAGGCTATGGATCTATTAGGAAAATTTCACTACTTTGATTCCTTGTCGTGTGAAAATTGTTGACTTCAAAAATTCTAAACTTTTGTATTCTATTCTCTCACAGATGGTGAGGACACGTATAAGCAAATCTGATGACCAGGCACCCACGCCCCCTGCTAGAGACGTGAGAGGCCGAGGCCGTGGTAGAGGTCGAGGACATCCACGTGGTGCAGCCAGAGCACCCGCGCGAGCTGCTACAGAGGAGCCCCCAGTAGCTCCAGTTGGAGGGCAGACACCTGAGGCACCTGTTCCTGCACCAGCCCTCCAGGAGACTCTAGACCAGTTTCTGAGCATGTTCAGAACCTTAGCTCAGGTTGGATTGATTCCATTTGCCCCTGCCAAATCTCAAGCCAGGGGAGGAGCACAGACTCCCGTCGCCGGTACTCCAGAGCAGCGGGGTCAGATCGACCAGATTCTAGAGATTGTACCAATGCAGCCGGTAGCTCTAGCTCAGCCCGAGGTTAGGGCAGCAACTTTTGAGGTGGAGCATCTCAGACTTGAGAGCTACAAGAAGTACCACCCACATACCCTCAGCGGATTAGCTACAGATGATGCTCAGGGTTTTCTGGAGGAGTGTCATCGTATTCTCTATACTATGGGTGTAACGGAGACGAGTGGGGTTTCTTTTACTACATTTCAGCTTAGAGGAGCAGCCTATCAGTGGTGACGTGCTTATGAGTTGAGTAGCCCGGCTGAGGCAGCTTCACTTACATGGACTCAGTTCTCTCACATAATTTTGAGAGAGTATATCCCTCAGAGCCTCAAGGACTCATGGCATGCGGAGTTTGAGCAGCTGCTCCAGGGTGCTATAACTGTGTCAGATTATGCAGTTCGCTTTAGTGATTTGGCCCGACATGCACCGGCCTTTGTTGTCACAGTTCGAGAGAGGGTTTGACGGTTTATTGAGGGACTCCACTCCAGCATCCGGATTAGTATGGCGAGGGAGTGGGAGATGAATATTTCTTATCAGCAGGTTGTGAGTATTTCCAGGAGATTGGAGGGTATGCTTGCTCGGGATAGAGAGGAGAGGGAGGCCACAAGGTCTCAAGAGACTGGTTATTATTCTAGAGCTCGGTCCCAGCAGCTCGCCATGGTAGGGGTTATATGAGTCAACCCATTCATTAAGCTCTTCCAGCCGTCAATAGTGTTCCATCTCCTTCTAGACCCCAGGAGCCTTATTATGCACCATCAGTATTTAGTATGTCTCCTGCACGGGGTGTTTCTAGCGGCCAGTCCAGCAGACCTGTCCCGAGCCAGTCACAGCAGCCACGCCCTCCCAGATCTTATTTTAAGTGTGGTGACACTCTCCATATGGGTCCTCAGGCTATGATTACAGCACCAACTACCATCCCACCTGCTCAGTCAGCCCGAGGTGGAGGTCGGAGAGTTAGAGGTCGCCCTAGAGGGGGAGGTCAGGCCAGATATTATGCCCTTCCTGTTCGTACAGAGTAAGTCACTTCTGATTCTATCATTACAGGTATTGTCCTGGTCTGTCATAGAGATGCGTCGGTATTATTTGAAAGGCTCTATATATTCTTATGTGTCCTCTTATTTTGCCCCGTATTTGGGTGTATCTTAAGAATCTTTGAATTCCCCTATTTATGTGTCTACTCATGTGAGAGATTCTCTTGTTATGGACCGCGTGTATCGATCGTGTTTGATTGCTCTTAGTGGTTTTGAAACCAGAGCCAACTTATTATTGCTCAGCATGGTAGATTTTGATGTTATCTTGGGCATGGACTGGCTGTCGCCCCATTATGATATTCTTGATTGTCACTCCAAAATCGTGACGCTGGCTATGCTAGGATTACCACGGTTAGAGTGGAGAGGTACCTTAGATATACTCCCAGTAGAGTTATTTCATTTCTTAAAGCTCAACGAATGGTTGAGAAGGGGTGTGACGCGTATCTAGCTTATGTGAGAGATGTCAGTATTGATACCCCTACAGTAGAGTCAGTTCCAATAGTGAGGGACTTTCCAGATGTGTTTCCAGCTGATCTTCCGGGCATGCCTCCCGACAGAGATATTGATTTTGGCATTGATTTGTTGCCGAGCACCCAGCCCATCTCTATTCCTCCATATCGTATGGCTCCTCCTGAGTTAGAGGAGTTGAAGGAGCAGTTACAGGAATTGCTTTATAAGGGCTTCATTCGGCCCAGTGTGTCACCTTGGGGTGCTCCTATCTTATTTGTAAAGAAGAAGGATGGTTATATGCGGATGTGTATTGATTACCTCTAGTTGAACAAAGTCACAGTGAAGAACATATATCCTTTGCCTCGTATTGATGCCTTATTTGATCAGTTACAGGGTGCTAAGGTGTTTTCCAAGATTGATTTACGTTCCGACTATCATCACTTGAAGATTCAGGAGCCATATATCCCGAAGACTGCCTTCAAGGCTCGGTATGGTCACTACGAGTTCTTTGTGATGTCTTTTGGACTGACCAATGCCCCAGCAGCTTTTATGCACTTAATGCACAGTGTGTTCCGGCCTTATCTTGACTCATTCTTCATTGTGTTTATTGATGACATTCTGGTATACTCCCAGACTCAGGAGGATCATGAGCAGCACCTGAGGACTACGCTTCATACCTTAAGAGAAAAGAAGTTATATGCAAAAATTTTAAAGTGTGAGTTTTGGCTAGACTCAGTGGCATTCTTGGGTCATATAGTATCGAGTGAGGGGATCCAGGTGGATCCGAAGAAGATTGAATCAGTGCAGAGTTGGCCCATACTGTCCTCAGCTACGGAGATCCGGAGTTTTCTTGGTTTGGCGGGGTATTACCGTCGATTTGTAGAGGGTTTCTCATCTATTGCAGCACCTATGACCAGGCTGACCCAGAAGGGTGCTCCGTTCAGGTGGACAGAGGAATATGAGGAGATCTTTCAGAAGCTCAAGACAGCTTTGACTACAGCCCCAGTATTGGTATTGCCTACAAGTTCGGGGTCTTATACTGTATATTGTGATGCCTCGCGGATTGGTCTCAGCGTGGTGTTAATGCAGGACGGTAGGGTGATTGCCTAGGAGTCCAGACAACTGAAGGTGCATGAAAAGAACTATCATGTCCATGACCTTGAGTTAAAGGCTATTGTTCATGCCTTGAAGATTTGGCGGCATTATTTGTACTGTGTTCCTTGTGAGATTTACACCGATCACCGAAGTTTGCAGCATTTGTTTAAGCAGAAGGATCTTAATTTGCATCAGAGGAGGTGGTTGGAGCTGCTTAAGGATTATTATATCACCATTTTGTACCACCCTAGGAAGGCCAATGTGGTGGTCGATGCTTTGAGTCGCTGGGCAGAGAGTTTGGGGAGCTTAGCATATCTACCAGCAACAGAGAGGCCCATGGCGTTGGATGTTCAGGCCTTAGCCATCCAGTTTGTGAGATTGGATATTTATGAGTCGATTCGAATATTGGATTGTGTGGTCTATTGGTCTTCCTTTTATGATATTATCAGGGAGCGTCAGTATGATGACCCTCATCTTCTTGTCCTTAAAGACACGGTCCAGCACGGTGATGCTAAAGAGGTCACTATTGGGGATGATGGTACATTAAGGATGAAGGGCAGGCTATATGTGCCTAATGTGGACGGTTTGTGTGGGTTGATTTCGCGGTACTCTATTCATTCGGGTGCCGCAAAGGTGTATCAGGACTTGAGACAACATTACTGGTGGAGGAGAATGAAGAAGGACATAGTAGAATATGTAGCTCGGTTCTGAATTGCCAGCAGGTAAAGTATGAGCATCAGCGGCCAGGTGGATTGCTTCAGAAGTTAGAGAATCCGGAGTGGAAATGGGAGTAGATCACTATGGATTTTGTTGTTGGACTCCCACGGACTCAGCAGAAGTTTGATGTAGTTTGAGTTATTGTAGATAGGCTGACCAAGTCAGCTTATTTCATTCCTGTGATGACTACTTATTCTTTCGAGCAGTTGGCTCGAATTTATATCCGCGAGATTGTCAGGCTTCATGGAGTACCGGTATCTATCATCTCTGATCGAGGTACGCAGTTTACATCACGATTTTGGAGAGTTGTACAGCATGAGTTGGGTACTCAGGTTGAGTTGAGCACAACATTTCACCCTCAGACGGATGGACAGTCCGAGCGCATTATTCAGATACTGGAGGATATGCTCCGCATTTGAGTGATATATTTTAGGGGTGTTTGGGACCAGTTTTTGCCTATTGCGGAGTTTGCCTACAACAACAGTTATCAGTCTAGTATTCAAATGGCACCGTATGAGGCTCTGTATGGTAGGCAGTGTCGGTTCCCAGTGGGATGGTTTGAGACGGGCGAGGCTAGATTATTAAGTACGGACTTGGTTCGGGATGCCTTGGAGAAGGCTAAGGTGGTTCAGGATAGACTTCACACAGCCCAGTCCAGACAGAAGTGTTATGCGGATAGGAAGGTTCGCAATGTTGCATTCATGATTGGAGAGTGGGTCTTGCTCCGGGTTTCTACTATGAAGGGCATTATGAGGTTCGGAAAGAGGGGCAAGCTGAGCCCAAGGTTTATTGGTCCCTTTGAGGTGTTGCGGCGAGTTGGGGAAGTTGCTTACGAGCTTGTCTTACCTTCCAGCCTAGCAGGAGTTCATCCGGTATTCCACATTTCTATGCTCTGGCAGTATCACGATGATCCGGCTCATGTATTGGATTTCAGCTCAGTCCAATTGGACAATGATCTATCTTATGTTGAGGAGCCAGTGGCTATTTTAGACAGGCAGGTCAAAAAGCTAAGGTCAAAGAACATTGCTTCTAACTGAATATATGCAATGATCTTAAGGATCGAATATATAGTATTGTTCGAATAAGAGTTGACAGTACAATAAAATGGAAAGACTCCGAGGGACTACGACACCTAAGCAGCTCTACCTTGAATCCTTGCGATCAACACACTAACTCTGCTCGAGTCCAATATCTTATTACCTAGTTCTGCACAAAAATGTGCAGAAGTGTAGTATGAGTACACCACGGTCAGTACCCAGAAAGTATCAAGACTAACCTCGGTGGAGTAGTGAAGAGGTACAATCAAGACACTCACTAGTCAAATAATCTGTGCATTATAGCAGTATATAATAGTACTGAAAAATAACTAGCAGTAATAGCAACAAAAATTAACTAGTGATATAAACAACAAGGCAACAAGAACACCATAGTTATTACTCAAACGAATAAGGAACACAAGTACAACTAATTAAACAAGTCATTCAAATATACATCTTTCACATATAATTCTTTCGAATAAATACCTTCCTAATATATTTCTTCCAAATAAATATCTTTCGGATATAAAACTTCTTTCAAATAAATATCACTCTGTGACGCCTAATTTCATAAACATAAAACACGGGTCTCAGACCACTTTCATATTTTGTAACACGGGTCTCAGCCCACTTTCATATTTTTGTAACACGAGTCTCAGCCCACGTTCATATTTTCATGGAACCTTATGCCCATATTTCTATCAAAACCGCACGGACAACTCACATGTCAATAATAAAAATCATCATATTTTCCCCGGCACCTCGTGCCCACATTTCATATCTGTTGCGGCGTGAAACACGATCCCATATAACATAATCCGCCCTGCAATAGCCACAGGCTCAAAATTTCAACATAGATCAGACTATTATCAAGTTTACCGAAACAACAAGACAAGTTGCACAAGGTATAAAAATAAATACAAGGAAAATCACAACACCACATGAAAATTACCAACGCAATAACCTCAAATCATCAAATAAAAATTACCAACACAATAACCCCACATCACCACATATCATCCCTGATAATAGCCACCCTTACCTCTCATATAGCCACCCTTATCACTCCTATAATAGCTTCTCTTGTCCCTCCATCCTGACAATATCAATAGCCACCCTTATCGCTCTTATAGCCACACTTATTGCTCATATAGCCACCCTTATCGCTCATATAATAGCCTCTCTTATCGTTCCGTTTAATAGCCTCCCTTATCGCTCCACCCAGAAAAAATCCCAACCACATAACAACAGTGAAATGCCACCCTTATGCCCACATAATGTCAACAATGGAATGCCACCCTTATACGCTGCATAACAGTAACCCAAATCACACAACAATATAAATAGGATATCATCACAACAGTACATCATCATCAACACGTATTTACAAATTTTCCATAGGCCACAACCATTCCAAAGGTACAATAAAGTCAATTAACTTTACAACAGATAGTCCACAGATCAACACAATGTATATAAAATCTCAAAAACAACCACAAGGATGGGAAAATAACTCATCACAGGACAACGCCTTATTTAATCCAACTTTTTGATAAATATATAAATGCCTCAATTTTTAAACTTATTTAATTAATTATTTGCAGATGAAAAATTCATAATGTGATTATTTCCAAGAAATATCAAATCAACACAAACAGAATTCACATAAAAATCTAAGTGGCAATCACACCAAAATATCATATAAAATACAAACTCGACAAACAAGGAATGAGATATGACAAATCAAGAATTTACTAAGTTCTAACAATTTTCCAATTGAATACATAAGGGCATCTACGAATTTCAACCGATATAATTTGCACATATAAACCAAGTATGTACTCGTCACCTCGCGTACATAGTTTTCAATTACACAATTTCCACATAAGACTCAATGCCTAAGGGGTAATTCCCCCACTCAAGGTTAGGCAAGATACTTACCTCAAGCAACTCAATCCTCTAGTAAGCCTTTTTCCGCGATTATCGAACTCCGAATGGCTCGAATCCAGATGAATATTTCCTTGAAAATGCTTCGTCCAAATCGCTAAAAACCGAGCTTTCTTGATTCAGCTCTTTAGTGATATTAAAACCTCCAACTACTCTTACAACTTCGATCTACATCAACATAATTCGATTGGACCAATATTAGCAAAATTTCCTGGTTTTAGGTCATTTAGGCACGTTATCAAACACCTAGTAGGCATGAATCTCTACATATATTAACCATAGAATTAGTTCATCCAACTACTATCATTTACCAATAATTTATCTCACATTCATTCTTAAACAATTCATAACTTCCAACGTCACATACATGACCATTCATCTACACCCAACCAATAAATTTCCATCAAATAATCACCTTTCAATCTTTACAATGGTTATATATTTAAATTGGGAACATATGGCTTCCAATCACCATACCATAAGTTCTAATACTTAATTTATACTCATATTCCCATAATATATCCATACATGTAAGTCTAAAGGTGTAGGATTACCTTTTGGAAGAAATCTTGCAAAACCCTCATTTCAGTTCTTGAAGAAATTTCTTGAAGATCTAAGTATTTTATGTGTAGATTTCACCAATACTAGTGTAGAAATGATGGAATTTTACACCAAGATAATGGGGATTGCTTACCTTGAAGAAGAGGGGAATTGGTGGTCTTGAGAGAGTGGAGAAGAGCTCCAAAATTCGTCCAAATGAAATGGGGAAAATGAGCCCCGAATTGGCTTAAAAAAAACTGGAGCTGACCCGCGCCCGGTTTGGCGAAGTGACCCTCACTTCGCTATCCACTGCATGCAAGAGAAGACAAGATCCACGCCCAGTCTGGCGAAGTGACCCTCACTTCGCTGTCTGCCAAAATAACTAGGTGATCTAACTTTGGTAATTTGATCATAAACTTTAGTAGGAATGTCCAAATGACGAACGGCTTGACACGTTAGAAACTAGAATCAAAGGACTACACTCTAGGTGCAAAATTCATGGAAAGTATCTTAACATTATGAGAGTTATACCCGTCCAAATGTAGGTGTTGTGCAAATCAAGACACCTTTTTCACTTAATATTTTCAACTTTCGCCAATTAGTGTTGAAACCTTCTAGACCTATCCAGATTCAAATCTGGGCATACGCCCAAGTTCAAAATCACCATCCGGTCCTAACGGAACCATCAAAATTTCGATCCAAGGTCGAATAGTAAAAAGTCAAATTTGGTCAACTCTTTCAACTTAAGGCTTCCAACATGGAATTTATTCTTCCGAACTAATCCCGAAACACTTGAATATCAAAACCGACGATTCACACACGTCATAATACATCATATGAAGCTATTCAAGACTTCAAATAGTTGGAAGGAGCATAAATGTTCAAAATGACAAGTCGGATCGTTACATTCTCCCCCACTTAAATATACGATCGTCCTCGAACGTGCCGAGTATCTTTCTGAAGACATTAAATTACTGAGTGTATTATTACACACTTACTCGCGGGTGATTCTACATTACCGCAAATTTAACATGGAACCGACAACGCCATCTTAGTTGAAGATTATTTCTCATCCATACTTATAAACTTTAAAATAAAATTTCTTACACTCCAAGCATTTCCAAAAGGTCTGATTATTTTTCACATTAACACATGGTATTAGTCTCAACCGGTTGTAGCAACTAGTACCTACACCTGCACGGCACAACCACATAATATAACATGTCATGCATAGGCCCAGAATAATAACTCTGGCCACAATAGCTGCCCATAATTAATTACAGCACCGACAATTAACTTCATTTCAGTTTAAGCCTTGCTTCAAACCTTCACAATACTGACAACGATTTGAGGAACATGAAAACATCGTAATTAATCACCCGAATCATCGAGTCACATTTAATGTCACCTGGGCACTCACCTTGTAGGCTAAACCATAATAATTACAACAGAATATGGCTATCATGCACAGATAAACACACAAAAGAATTATCAAATAAGCCTAGCAGTCATAACTCCCTATCTGTACTATACTGCAATTCAATTTCACAAGGGCGATTTTAAAACATGAATTTAACCATAAGGATCTCATCCTGATATAACTTCCACCGCCACACGTAGCCCGGTTTAAACATATCAATTCACAATAAAACGCGAGGATCTCATCCCCAACTCTGAATCACAAGTATTATACACATCGTGCCAACTGAATTTTATTTTTTATTTCTTTTTCCTTCTTTTAAATAAATCCCGACAAATAATTTCACAACACATAATGAACCCCCATACCAGTAGGGCAATAAAATTCACAAAGTTTAATCAAACTATCCCTAATCTACATCAAAACCCATTGTAGTGAGTAATAGAAAGTCACTTTTGGACCTATAGCCCTCAATAGTGTACAAAACAAAATGATATACACGGTCTAACACCATCAAATCTCCAATAGGGATAAACACGTGAGTAGTGTACAAATCACAAACTCGCCCTATATGGAGCATGATAGGAGGTCTCACTTCGATAATCAAAATTGAATCAAAATAAGAATAGGGATCCTATATTATTATTTAAATTATACCAATAACGACACCATCTAGTATAGCGGCCTTATCCATACCATATCAAATTTATCAACAGGTCGAGCTTCCCCTCTAGGGCACCCTCTACCCGCTTTTCCTCCACATCTAACTTGTTGTGTATGTGGGGTAGTAACTGGGACGGGGCCTGTAGCCTGAGTGTCCTGATAAAATTCGTCTCTCCCAAGTTTGGGGCAATTTATCATGATGTACCTAGTATCACCATACTTAAAACAACCCCTCTAAGGTCGCGACTGATCATACTGAGTTTGTGCCTGATAACTGAAATAACCACTATAATAACCTCATGCCGGCGATGCACGTAAATTATAAACTGGAGCACTATGAGTATTCTGAATTGTGGACTGGGCTGACCGACTGCCCGAGCCTCCGTCATGATGAGTCATAGTTGTAGAGTAGAATCCACTGAATCCTCCAGAGCTCCGAGACCTTTTGACCTCCTTAGACTCCTTTTCCTCACTTCGAACACGTTCTAACATCCTGGCAATCTCTACTACTTGCTGAAATGGAATGCCAGTCTGCAACTCTCGAGCCATACATATTTTAAAATCATAATCAAGCACTTAAATGTATCTGCGGACTCGCTCTCTAACAGTAGGAACCAAGATAGGTGTATGACGGGCTAACTCACTGAACCTAATAGCATATTCTGGCACCGTCATGGTGCCCTGATGCAACCATTCAAACTCTGTGTGCCACACATCCCGAAGAGTCGGGGGAATAAACACTTTCAATAACATCTCCGAAAATTGAGCCCAAGTTGGTGTCATTACACCGACTGGTCTACCTTCTTCATAAACTTGCCTCCACTGATACGCTGCTCCTGACAGCTAAAAGGTAGTAAAGGCAACTCCACTCACTTTCACAATACCCATGGTACGTAGAATATGATGACACTTTTCTAGAAATCTTTGGGCATCCTTGGTAGTTGTGCCACTGAAGGTAGGTGGACTATACCTCTTAAATCTCTCAAATTTCTTTTGTCCTTCTTCTGATACCTCTGGCTTGACCTCAGCTGAACTGGAATAACAGGTTGTACCAGCACCACACCCGAAACCTGACCAATGTGAACCTTTTGCTCTGGAGTACGGGCGGTAGGACTCTGGACTCCTCCCCCAATCTGTGAAATATTTAGTGAAACAGAGATCAATCCCGCCTGAGTCAATGTTCCAAACATGTTCAGGAACTGTGCTAAAGTCTACCGAAGTCTGGGGGTAACACCAGATGCTTCCGGTACCTGTCCCCTAACTGGAGCTATTGGCAGCTCCTGAACTGCCGCTCTGACATGTGCTTTAGCTGCGTCATGTGCCTTTTCTCGGCCTCTACCTCGACCCCGGCCTCTTGTGGCCCTAGCAGAATGTGCGGGTGTCTGCTCAGCTACCCAGTAGCACGTGTCCTCATCATCTTGAGAGAATAGAGATACAAAGGCTCAAACTCTAAAATCAACAAATTCTGCATGACAGGAATGAAAGAAGGGGAAATTTCCTAACAGTTATGTAGCCTCTCGAAGATAAGTACAGACGTCTCCGTACCGATCCGCAAGACTCTACTAAACTCGTTCGTGACTTGTAGAACCTATGAACCTAGAGCTCTGATACAACCTTGTCACGACCCAAAATCCCACCACACAGGCGTCGTGATGGCACTTAGTCTCTAAGACTAGGTAAGCCGATTAAAATTACACTTTGAGCCATTTTTTTCTGAAATAGAAAATTGAATACACGTGTCGAAACCAAAAGCAGAAATAAATATAATAACCTCCCAAAACTGGTAATACTGAGTTACGAACTCTAACTGAATACATGCATTGATCTCAAGGATCGAATATATAATATTATTTGAATAAGAGTGGACAGTATAATAAAATGGAAAGACTCCAAGGGACTATGACGACCAAGCAGCTCTACCTTGAATCCTTGTGATCAACACACTAATTCTGTTCGAGTCCAATATCTTTAGTACCTGGCTCTGCACAAAAATGTACAGAAGTGTAGTATGAGTACACCACGGTCGGTACCCAGTAAGTATCAAGACTAACCTCGGTAGAATAATGACGAGGTACAGTCAAGATACTCACTAGTTAAATAACCTGTGCATTATAGCAGTATACAATAGTACTGAAAAATAACTAGCAGTAATAGCAACAAAAATCAACTAGTGATATAAACAACAAGGCAACAAGAACACCATAATTATTACTCAAACGAATAAGGAACACAAGTACAACCAATTAAACAAGTCCTTCAAATATAAATCTTTCACATATAATTCTTTCGAATAAATACCTTCCTAATATATTTCTTTCAAATAAATATTTTTTGGATATAAAATTTCTTTCATATAAATATCACTCTGTGACACCTCATTTCATAAACATAAAATACGGGTCTCAGCCCACTTTCAATATTTTCGTAACATGGGTCTCAGCCCACTTTCATATTTTCGTAACACGGGTCTCAGCCCACTTTCATATTTTCATGGCACCTTGTGCCCATATTTCTATCAAAACCGCACGGACAACTCACGTGCCAATAATAAAAATCATCATATTTTCCCTGGCACCTCGTGCCCATATTTCATATCTGTTACGACGTGCAACCCGATCCCATATAACATAATCCGCCCGGCAATAGCCACAGGCTCACAATTTCAACATAGATCAGACTATTATCAAATTTACCGAAACAACAAGACAAGTTGCATAAGGTATAAAAATACACACAAGGCAAATCACAACACCACATGAAAATTACCAATGTAATAACCCCATATCATCACATAAAAGTTACCAACACAATAATCCCACATCACCACATATCATCCCTGACAATAGCCACCCTTACCTCTCGTATAACCACTTTTATCACTCCTATAATAGCTTCTCTTGTCCCTCCGTCCTGACAATATCAATAGCCACCCTTATCGCTCCTATAGCCATACTTATTGCTCATGTAGCCACCCTTATCGCTCATATAATAGCCTCTCTTATCGCTCCGTTTAATAGCCTCCCTTATCGCTCCACCCAGAAAAAATCCCAACACATATAATAATAGTGAAATGCCACCCTTATGCCCACATAATGTCAACAATGGAATGCCACCCTTATACGCTCCATAATAGTAACCCAACTCACACAACAATTTACACAGAATATTATCACAACAGCACATCATCATCAACTCGTATTTACAAATTGCCCGCATGCCACAACCATTCCAAAGGTACAATAAAGTCAATTTCGCAACAGATAGTCCATGGCTCAACACAATGTATATAAAATCTCAAAAACAACCACAAGGATGGGAAAATAACTCATCACAGGACAATGCCTTCTTTAATCCAACTTTTTGATAAATATATAAACGCCTCAATTTTTAAACTTATTTAATTAATTATTTGTAGATGAAAAATCCATAATGTGATTATTTCCAAGAAATATCAAATCAACACACACGGAATTCATATAAAAATCCAAGTGACAATCACACCAAATTATCATATAAAATACAAACTCGACAAACAAGGAATGAGTTATGACAAATCAAGGATTTACTAAGTTCCAACAATTTTTCAATTAAATACATAAGGGCATCTACGAATTTCAACCGATATAATCTGCACATATAAACCAAGTACGTACTCGTAACCTCGCGTACATAGTTTTCACTTATACAATTTTCACATAAGACTCAATGCCTAATGGGTAATTCCTCCACTCAAGGTTAGGCAAGATACTTATCTCAAGCAACTCAATCCACTGGTAAGCTGTTTTCCGCAATTATCAAACTCCGAATGGCTCGAATCCAGATGAATATTTCCTTGAAAAGTTTTCAACAAAATCACTACAAACCGAGCTTTCTTGATTCATCTCTTTAGTGATATTAAAACCTCCAATTATTCTTACAACTTCGATCTACATCAACATAATTATTGGACCAATATTAGCAAAATTTCCAGGTTTTAGGTCATTTGGGCATTTGATCAAACACCTAGTAGGCATGAATCTCTACATATATTAACCATAGAATTAATTCATCCAACTACTGCCATTTACCAACAATTTATCCCACCTTCTCTCTTAAATAATTCATAACTTTCAACGTCACATATATGACAATCCATCCACATCCAACCAACAAAATTTCATCAAATAATCACCTTTCAATTTCTACAATGGTTATATATTTAAATTGGGAACATATGGCTTCCAATCACCATATCATAAGTTTTAATACTTAATTCATACTCATATTCCCATAATATATCCATACATGTAAGTCTAAGGGTGTAGGATTACCTTTTGAAAGAAATCTTGCAAAACCCTCCTTTGAGTTCTTGAAGAAATCTCTTGAAGATCTAAGTATTTCATGTATAGATTTCATCAATACTAGTGTAGAAATGATAAAATTTCACACCAAGATAATGGAGATTGCTTACCTTGAAGAAGAGGGGAGTTGGTGGTTTTGAGAGAGTGGAGAAGAGCTCCAAAATTCGTCCAAATGAAATGGGAAAAATGAGCCCCGAATTGGCTTAAAAAGAACTGGAGCTGACCCGCACCCGGTCTGGCGAAGTGACCCTCACTTAGCTATCCACTGCATGCAAGAGAAGACAGGATCCACGCCCGGTCTGGCGAAGTGACCCTCACTTCACTGTCATCCAAAATAACTAGGTGATCTAACTTTGGTAATTTGATCATAACTTTTAGTAGGAATGTCCAAATGACGAACGGCTTGATGCGTTAGAAACTAGAATCAAAGGGCTACACTCTAGGTGCAAAATTCATGGAAAGTATCTTCACATTATGTGAGTTATACCCATCTAAATGTAGGTGTTATGCAAATTAAGACACCTTTTTCATTTAATATTTTCAACTTTCGCCAATTAGTGCTAAAACCTTCTAGACCTATTGAGATGCAAATTCAGGCATACGCCCAAGTTCAAAATCACCATCCGGTCCTAACGGTACTATTAAAATTCTGATCCGAGGTCGAATACTAAAAAGTCAAATTTGATCAACTCTTTCAACTTAAGGCTTCCAACATGGAATTTATTCTTCCGAACTAATCCCGATACACTTAAAATTTAATACCGATGATTCACACACGTCATAATACATCATATGAAGCTATTCAAGACTTCAAATAGTTGGAAAGAGCGTAAATATTCAAAACGACAAGTCGGGTCGTTACAGAACCTTCGGCATTTTGATGTGGAAACAGATATATCAAATTGGCTAGCACTGAAGCTCCCGCGGAACTACATGAATTGATCATGACTGGCACAGAAGAAGCTAAGGAATTTCGCAAAAATATGCAAGCATTTAACAGCATTTTTGCATTTACATCTTTCGGTGTTACGCTTGATAAGGAATTGACGTCCTCAAAAAAAGGAGTGTACACTTTTAAGGCACAGGGTCAAGTATATCACGATCTACCATCATTGGTACCGCGGGATAATAACCCTTGTTACTTTCAACTATACTTATTTAATACAGATAATGAGTTGGGCAATAGGATATAAAAAATCAAAGAAGGCAACCTATCGGACACACTCGTGAGAAAAATAAGGCAGACAATGGATGGAAATTCATATGTACAATTCTTTCGCCAGCTAAAAGACTATACCACATTTCAAATTTTGCAACTTCGAATTGCTTCAAATGTCTATCTAGATCAACGAGTATATAACACACCCTCGGTAGATCAAGTTGCAGCAATTTGGATAGATGAAAACAATCCAAATATATCCTTCGACTGGGAGATCATTGTTCATGAACATTCTGGGAACAAACATCGCGTCAAGAACTATTATGGTTGTTATGATCCACTGCAATATCCATTGTTGTTTCTAAGAGGTGAAGTGGGTGGCATCAAGGAATAAGGAAACAAACAAAACCACAACATTACACAACAAAAGGCTCTGCCATAACACTGAGCAGTAATATTCCAACATTTATATTAGCAAATTCAATATTCGCCTACGAAGATCAAGGTAACACATCTCAATTACAAATATACTATAATTATATATGATTACTTATAACATACTTATTATAATTTGTAGATGTGCACCGCTAAACAAAAGGCGTTGTTTCTTGCAGAGAATATTACTGCTACAAGTTACAAGTGCGAAAATCAGAAAGGTCCATATTACTATATTGTGGAAGATTATTGCAGCAATTTATGGTTGACATGTACATAAAATTAGAAATAACAAGGCTTGAATATTTCAGAAAAGAACAATCCACTTTTATAAGAGAGGTTTATCAAGGTATAGTTGATAGTATTATTGCCGGAGAATCTAGAGGAGATAAAATTGGTCAAAGAGTACTACTTCCAGCTTCTTTTATTGGAGGTCCACGAGATATGCGAAGGCCGTATATGGACGCAATGGCTTTGGTTCAGCATTTTGGAAGACATGATCTATTCATAACAATGACATGTAATCCTGATTGGGTGGAGATCCAATAAGAATTGGGCAAAGGCCAAACTCCTCAAGATAGACCAAACTTGGTGACTAGAGTATTAATAGTAAAACTGCAGGACCTAAAAGACCAAATTTTTTTAAAAAAAAATTAGAATTGTTGCAGCTCATGTCTTCGTAGTGGAATTCCAAAAAATAGGGCTACCTCATATACACCTTTTGCTCATACTGAAAGAAGGCCACAAGATAAAAATAGCAGATCAGTACGAAAAGTTTATAACTGCAGAAATTCCAGACAAATCTAAATATTCGCTCTTGCATGAATTAGTAGTCAAGCATATGATGCATTGTCAATGTGGACAACATCATCCAACGAATTCATGTATGCAACATGGCCAATGAAAGTATCACTATCCTCGCTCTTTCATCAACAAATCAATGCAAGCAAAGGATGGGTATCCTATTTACAAAAGAAGAAATGATGGAGGGTTTGAGATCGTTCGCGGAATGAAAATGAATAACCAATGGGTTGTGCCCTATAATGCTTATTTACTTACAAGATACAATTGTCACATTAATGTCGAGGTCTGCTCAGGCGTAAAAGCAATAAAGTACCTTTACAAGTATATATATAAAGGCCATGATAGGTGTGTCGTTTATATTGAGTCTGGTGATGGAGAAACAATAATTGATGAGATCCAAAGTTTTCAAGACGCGAGTTGGGTTTCACCACCAGAAGCACTATGGAGAATTTATGAATTCCATATAAGTGAAATGCAACCTTCCATTATTAACCTTCAACTACATCTCCCTGACAAACATTCAGCTAAACAAATGTTAAAGTCACAATCTTAAAATTGCTGCATATTTTGATGTAAAATTATAAATATGAAAATTCTAACTTTAGATCAACTCTTAGTATTTTATTGGAAGAACCGTAATTTGCAAAGTATCATTGAGTGGGACAACAACAGTCAAACCATACTTACCGAGTATTTCAAGACGTGTTCCATCGACATTGAAGCACGAACATACATTTATAGAGAATTCCCTCAACATTATGTTTGGAATCCTCAAGGTAAGCTTTGGAAAAAAAGAAAAATAAGATCTATAATTGGTCAAGTTACAACAGGTAAGGCATATAGTATTAATTTTTAAATATATACGCAACTCTTACATTTATTAATTTTATTAACATATACTAAATATTGCAGCTAATCCTAGGGAGGGAGAAAGGTATTATGAACGGTTATTACTAAACCATGTTAGAGGACCATTTTCATTCAAGGACTTACTCAAAGTCAATGGAAGACAGTGTGACACCTTTAAAGAAGCAGCCAAAGAAAGAGAGTTGTTAGAATCAGATGACAACATATCAGAATGTTTGCATGAAACTGCCTTTTTCAAAATGCCATCAGCTCTCCGAAATTTGTTCGCAATAATTCTGGTACACTGTAACCCTATAGACATTAGGAAACTCTGGGATACGTATTTCGAGCTATGTCTGAAGATTTTTGCAGGATACATGAAAACTCACCCACAACTTAGATGCAATGTACTTTTAAGAGTATTAACTATTATTTGGAGAGTATGGGCAAGAGCATCAACAAATATGATCTACCCTGCATTGATCACCAATCGCCCGAAGTTGTCCCATTGGAATGCAGAGAAATTGTTGAAGAAATATCTGTGCAAATACCTATAGAAAATTTAGAGGCACAATCAAAATTAAATTCAGAACAAGAGTAAGCTTTCAAAACCATTTTGCATTCGGTCGATTGTGGAAGGAATAGATTATTCTTTGTTGATGTACCTGGGGGAACTAGAAAAACATACTTATATCGAGCATTACTGGCAAATGTTAGATTAAGAGGTATGATAGCCTTAGCAACAGCAACCAGTGGCGTAGCAGCTTCAATTTTACCAGGAGGTCGTAGACATTCCTCTCCAAACAAATGAAACGATCATGACAAACATGTCCAAACAAAGTGGTACAGCCAAATTGATTCGAAAAGCAAAATTAATAATATGGGATGAAGCGCCCATGGCCAAGCGTCAAACAATAGAAACAGTCGACATGAGCTTTAGAGATATAACGAACATCGATAAACCTTTTGGTGGAAAAGTCATGATTTTAGGAGGAGATTTTCGTCAGGTATTACCAGTTGTTCCAAAATTTACAAGAGTAGAAATAGTCAATGCAAGCTTGGTAAAATCATATCTCTGGCCTTTGATGGAAAAAATCAAATTTATCAAAAATATGAGAGCAAGAACTGATCCAACATTTAGTGAGTTCTTACTTCGTGTTGGCAATGGAGAAGAGCCTATAATAAAGGACAATTTGATCCTTCTTCCAGAATATTTGATTGTAAAGTATAATAGTGATGGTATTGCTGAAAAATATTTAACAAATAAAATATACCCATCATTACAAGAGAACGCTAACTCTGCAAAATATGTAACGGAGAGGGCTATCCTAGCAAGCATAAATGAGCATGTTGATAAGCTAAATGAGAGGTTGATAGCTATGTTCCCAGGTGAAAGCAAAATATTTATTAGTTTTGACTCTGCAGAAGATGACACCGATAATTATTACCAAGAAGAATATCTAAACACTTTAACACCCAATGGTCTCCTCCCGCATAGGTATTTTATCATATGCATCATGATTTATAAATATATTTTGTTCCTCCACTATTTCTCTTTAATTTACCTTAACCATACACACCTGGAAGATGCAATAAAAAATGACTTTCCTTTTAAACTTTAATTTAGTATACAGGTTAGTGTTGAAGAAGAACGCACCCATCATGCTACTCAGGAACCTAGACCCTTCAAATGGCTTATATAACGGAACAAGAATGATATGTTGAGGCTTTGACAACAATATTTTACATGCAGAAATTATGATCGGCCATTGTGCAACAAAATATGTGTTTATTCCATGTATTCAGCTTTCACCCCCTGAAAATGAAAGATATCCTTTCAAGTTCATTCGCAAGCAATTTTCAGTACGTCTTTTCTTTGACATGACAATAAATAAAGTACAAGGATAAACCATTCCCAATGTTGGATTGTATTTGCCCCAACATATATTTTCGCATGGACAACTATATGTTGTACTTCAAGAGGGATATCAATGTCCATAACAAAAGTTCTCGTCATGACAGAGCAACTGACACGTCGAAGTAGAACATATACCAAGAACATCGTCTACAAGAAAGTGTTAGGTACGATAGGGGCATATAACATATTTGCAATGAATAACACAAGTAATTAGATTATTATATATACTGCATAACTAACTAAATTGGCTGATTTTACTTTTCAGGTTCAGACAACATATAATCATTAAAGTCCGATAATGAACTCATACAAATAGAAAAATCATTCTTCAATTGAGCTTGTAATTTTTTTCTTACATTTAATACTATTCATTACATACATCTTTTAATATTATTACTAACCTTTTAAAACATCTGTACTTGTACCTGTGGGACACACGTGCCAAACAAAATGCCTTCTTTTCCATTTTCTGTGCAATAATTTGGTTGAAAGAAGAGCATACCCTTTTACTGATGTACATAGACAGCAACACATGTTGAAAATAGTATTTTTAATGGTTGAAACATGTCTGTCAGTAGTAAAAGATTCTTGTTTTGTATCGACTAGCTATGAATATAATTAGAGGGTGAAGACGGGGCAAAACTGTTGAGGTTTTATTTTTTAAGATGTAATATTCTTAAAATGAGGGTGAATGGGAAATGGAGGGAAAATGAAATTTTGAGTAAAATTTTAAGTTTTCCCCTCTTAACAATGAGACATTGTCCCATATTGGAAGTGGAAAACATTTTTGGTGGGTATATATATAATTGCTCTTCTTGTAGCTCTTAAAGAGTTAAGAAGAAAGCAAGCCTCGCGCCGTCGTCGTTGTCGCTCGCTCGGCTCGGCTTCGGCTACGGCTACGACTTCGGCTTCGGCTTCGGCTTCGGCTTCGGCTTCGGATTCGGATTTGGATTTGGATTTGGTCAAATGATCGATTGATTGATTGATTGATTAATTTTTTGGACCAAATTTATTTGTTAATAGTAAATATTAACGTAAGATTATCCGTATTTATAAACGGATATTTTCCAATCCGTGTATTGATAATTTGGCAGCCGGATAATGGTCTTCCCACCATGAAGTGCTTGCTCCACAAACATGAAGTGCTTGCTCCACAAACATGTAATGCTTGCTCCACCATGAAGGGTGGACGTTTGGTCTTGCACTCCTTCTTGGCTGCTATATATATGAGCAGCAAATGTTGAAGAAAGATACCATAAACTCAACATACAATTGGCTACACATTGCATTCCTTCCTCTCAGAACTTCCATACGTTTTTCTGAGTATATACTCCTTCGTTCTGCATTGTTTTTAACTTCAAACAAAGCAACTGTAAGTGTGATTTGCTACCGAACTTTGTGTTCGCCGAAACACTGGGGTTTGAAGTACCGCTACACCAGTGTGTTATTCGTTCTATCCTGGGAGGAAATAATCCATTACCTTGGGTACTAGGAGGGGATTAAATTCCTTAAGGAAACACTGTGAATTCAGTGGGCTCGAATTTATTATTATTGTTTCATTACGTTAACTTATATTTTGCAGAATTAATATTTACAAATACAGCAATATTGACCGGGAATAACAATCTTAAGGAATTTAATATTTATTTCTGTACTTGTGTTATTCTTATTATTCTGCAAACTAAAACCTTTGTGGTTTGTGTACTCCCGTTTTGGAGAGTTAAGCCTTCGTGGCGTTTTGTTGGATATTAAAATCTACGTGATTTTTACTCCAGTTTGAAAATGTGTATTAAACGTTTGTTTGTGTCATTCTTTTACAGAAAAGATGATGACTGAAAACGAAAACCAAGCTGTTCCGATGGCGACTGCCAACGCAACGACAAGCCGAACACCGGCGTTGGCACCGGCAGAAAAACCCGGAAAATTTTCCGGGATTGATTTCAAACGCTGGCAGCAGAAGATGTTCTTCTACTTAACTACGTTATGTCTACAGAAGTTCATCAAGGAAGATGTTCCTGATCTGCCGGATAAAACTCCAGATAATGAACGCTTTCTCGTGATTGAAGCGTGGAAGCATTCTGATTTTTTATGCAAGAATTATATTCTTAGCGGACTGGATGATAATCTGTATAATGTATACAGTAGCATGGAGACATCCAAAGAATTGTGGAATGCGCTTGAAAAGAAATATAAGACTGAAGATGCCGGGATGAAGAAATTCGTTGCCGCAAAATTTCTGGACTACAAAATGATAGATAGCAAGTCTGTTATTACTCAAGTCCAGGAATTGCAAGTGATTATTCATGATCTACTTGCTGAAGGTCTTGTAATCAACGAAGCATTCCAAGTAGCAGCAATGATTGAGAAGTTGCCTCCGTTGTGGAAGGACTTCAAAAATTATTTGAAACACAAACGAAAGGAAATGTCCCTTGAAGATCTCATTGTTCGGTTGAGAATCGAAGAGGACAATAAAGCTGCTGAAAGGAGAGGCCGTGGAAATTCAACAATAATGGGAGCAAATATTGTTGAAGCTAACAAAAAGAGGAAGAAGGCTTCTGGTCCGAAATACAACCCAAGCAAGAAGCGGTTCAGTGGAAACTGCTACAACTGTGGGAAAACCGGACACAAATCTACGGAGTGTCGTGCTCCGAAGAAAGACAAGAAAAGGGGTCAAGCAAACATGGTAGTAAACCATGATGATGTTGATAACTTGTGTGCCATGCTCTCTGAATGTAACTTGGTGGGAAATCCTAAACTGTGGTGGTTTGATTCAGGAGCCACTCGCCATGTTTGTGCAGTTAGAGAGGCTTTTGCTACCTATGCTCTTGCTGAACCCGGAGAGACAGTTTATATGGGAAATGCTTCAACAGCAAAAGTTGAAGGATATGGGAAGATATTTCTAAAAATGACTTCTGGCAAGGTCATGACTTTGAACAATGTCCTTCATGTTCCCGAAATGAGAAAGAATTTAGTCTCTACTGGACTTCTTGTTAAGCACGGTTTTAAGTGCGTTTTTGTATCCAACAAGGTTGTAATTAGTAAGAATGAAATATTTGTGGGAAAAGGTTACCTCACCGAGGGCCTTTTCAACCTAAATGTAATGGTTGTTGAAAATAATAATAATATTTCAGCTTCTTCTTACTTACTTGAGTCAAATAATTTATGGCATGTACGTTTGGGTCATGTCAATTATAAAACCTTGCGGAAAATGATTAACTTGGAAGTACTGCCCAAGTTTGAATGCGAAAAATCAAAATGTCAAATATGTGTGGAATCTAAGTATGTTAAACATCCTTATAAGTCAGTTGAAAGGAATTCAAATCCTTTAGACTTAATTCACACAGATATTTGTGACATGAAGTCAATACCATCTCGCGGTGGAAAGAAGTATTTCATAACTTTTATTGACGATGGTACTCGATATTGCTATGTTTACTTACTGAATAGTAAAGATGAAGCAATAGACGCATTCAGGTAATACAAAAATGAAGTTGAAACGCAACTTAACAAGAAAGTAAAAATGATAAGAAGTGATAGGGGTGGTGAATATGAATCTCCTTTTGAAGAAATATGTTTAGAATATGGAATTATTCATCAAACAACAGCCCCTTACACGCCCCAATCTAATGGGATTGCGGAAAGAAAGAATCGCACATTAAAGGAGATGATGAATGCATTGTTGATAAGTTCTGGTTTGCCACAGAACTTGTGGGGGGAAGCCATTCTTACGGCTAATCGAATATTAAATCGAGTGCCCCATAGCAAAACACAATCCATTCCTTATGAACAATGGAAAGGAAGGAAGCCCAACTTGAATTATTTTAAAGTGTGGGGGTGTTTGGCAAAAGTGCAAGTTCCTAAACCCAAAAGGGTAAAGATAGGACCGAAAACCGTTGATTGTGTTTTCATAGGATATGCGACAAATAGTAAAGCATATCGATTTCTGGTTCATAAATCAGAAAATCCCGACATTCATAATAATACGGTTATAGAATCAGATAATGCTGAGTTTTTTGAAAATATATATCCGTATAAAAAGGAATGTGAGTCGTTTGGTGAAGGATCTAAACGACCTCGGGAAGAAACAAAAGAAAGTACATGTAATCAGGAGAATCCAAGACGTAGTAAACGTCAAAGAACGTCTACTTCATTTGGACCAGATTTTGTGACTTTCTTATTGGAGAATGAGCCTCAAACATTTAAAGAAGCTATGACTTCTTCGGAATCATTGTTTTGGAAAGAGGCAGTCAATAGTGAAATAGAATCCATATTGAACAACCATACATGGGAATTGGTTGATCTTCCTCCTGGAAATAAACCTTTGGGTTCTAAATGGATTTTTAAGAGAAAAATCAAAGATGATGGCACTATTGATAAATTCAAGGCAAGGCTCGTAGTCAAAGGGTATAGACAACGAGAAGGTCTAGACTACTTTGATACATACTCTCCAGTTACAAGAATTACGTCCATACAGATGTTAGTAGCATTAGCTGCAGTGTATGGTCTTGAAATTCATCAAATGGATGTTAAGACGGCCTTCTTAAATGGAGAGTTGGAGGAAAAAATTTACATGGAACAACCTGAAGGGTTTGTGGTTCCAGGTAAAGAAAAGAAGGTATGTAGACTTGTTAAGTCTCTTTACGGACTAAAACAAGCACCCAAACAATGGCATGCGAAATTTGGACCAAACAATGTTGTCAAATGGTTTTAAGATAAATGAATGTGATAAATGCGTGTACATTAAAAATGTTCCAAATCACATAGTCATTGTTTGCCTATATGTGGATGATATGTTGATAATGAGTAATGACATTGCCAACATAAATGCTACTAAGCGTATGCTCAATAGCAAGTTTGATATGAAAGACTTGGGAGTTGCTGATTTAATTCTGGGAATTAAGATCAATAAGACTCCTCAAGGTCTGGCATTGTCACAATCTCATTATATTAAGACAGTACTTGAAAAATTCAAGCACTTGGGCTTTAAAGTTGCAAAGACTCCAATTGACGTGAATCTTGCATTAGCAAAGAACAAAGGCCAAAGCATATCACAATTGGATTATGCTCGTGTATTGGGATGCTTAATGTATATCATGAATTGTACACGACCAGACATAGCTTGTGCTATAAGTAAACTGAGTCGATATACGAGCAATCCAGGCCAATCTCATTGGATGGCAATGAAACGAGTTTTGGGATATTTAGAACATACCCAGAACTTTGAATTGCACTACAGTAATTTCCCTGCGGTGATTGAGGGATACTGTGATGCAAATTGGATCACCGGTTCAACTGATTCTAAGTCCACGAGTGGATATGTATTCACTATTGGTGGAGGAGCGGTATCTTGGAAGTCGTCCAAACAAACATGTATTGCCCGCTCTACAATGGAGGCTGAATTCATAGCCTTAGATAAAGCCGGTGAAGAAGCTGAATGGCTCCGGAATTTCTTGGAAGACATTCCATTTTGGCCCAAACCGTTGGCACCAATATGCATACATTGTGATAGTCAAGCGGCAATTGGAAGGGCTGGGAGCGTCATGTATAACGGTAAATCTCGTCATATACGACGAAGACATAAAACCGTTAGGCAATTACTCTCTAGAGGAATTATCACAATTGACTATGTAAAGTCAAGTGATAATGTGTCGGATCCACTTACAAAAGGCCTAACTAGAGAGGTAGTTGAGAAATCATCAAGGGGAATGGGGCTATGGCCGAGAACAAGTCATTGTGGCGGTAACTCTACCTAGAAGACTGGAGATCCCAAGATCTAGGTTCAAAGAGATCAAACAAAGTCATTAATGACGGTTCAACATTGTCAAATAAAATTTTAGTCCATTCTCGTGATGAGACAATGTTCAGTACCAAGGATAAAGCATTAAGGCTTTTTAATAATTTCTAAATTTGATACGGGGTATATCAAATAGTGTATCTACAGGATGACACGTTTAGGAATCACCTATTTAAGTGTGAAGTGTGAGCCGCTTCAAGGAGAACTTTGTAAGGCCAGTTCTCTACGCACTTATGAAACCAGGCGGTGTTCATGGCTGAAACGAACACAACAATGAGAACCAAAGACGGTTAAGGGTTGATTGTGTGACTTATGGTTGTCTAGGTATACACCAAAGATCGACGGTTCAAAGATATCAAATCTACCGATTGACCGAGTATATCCGACATAAGTTTACTACGGAAAGTTCAAAGGGAAACCTACTTATCCAGATGCAATTAATCCTTGCTTGTAAATCACACCGTTTTTTTATGCATACTTCCGTGATATAGCCATTCCCCATTCATGTGGGGGATTGTTGAGGTTTTATTTTTTAAGATGTAATATTCTTAAAATGAGGGTGAATGGGAAATGGAGGGAAAATGAAATTTTGAGTAAAATTTTAAGTTTCCCCCTCTTAACAATGAGACATTGTCCCATATTGGAAGTGGAAGACATTTTTGGTGGGTATATATATAATTGCTCTTCTTGTAGCTCTTAAAGAGTTAAGAAGAAAGCAAGCCTCGCGCCGTCGTCGTCGTCGCTCGCTCGGCTCGGCTTCGGCTACGGCTACGGCTACGGCTACGGCTACGGCTTCGGTTTCGGCTTCGGATTCGGATTCGGATTCGGATTTGGATTTGGATTTGGATTTGGATTTGGATTTGGATTTGGTCAAATGATCGATTGATTGATTAATTTTTTGGACCAAATTTATTTGTTAATAGTAAATATTAACGTAAGATTATCCGTATTTATAAACGGATATTTTCCAATCCGTGTATTGATAATTTGGCAGCCGGATAATGGTCTTCCCACCATGAAGTGCTTGCTCCACAAACATGTAATGCTTGCTCCACCATGAAGGGTGGACGTTTGGTCTTGCACTCCTTCTTGGCTGCTATATATATGAGCAGCAAATGTTGAAGAAAGATACTCAACTCAACATACAATTCGCTCAACAAATTGGCTATACATTGCATTCCTTCCTCTCAGAACTTCCATACGTTTTTCTGAGTATATACTCCTTCGTTCTGCATTGTTTTTAACTTCAAACAAAGCAACTGTAAGTGTGATTTGCTACCGAACTTTGTGTTCGCCGAAACACTGGGGTTTGAAGTACCGCTACACCAGTGTGTTATTCGTTCTATCCTGGGAGGAAATAATCCATTACCTTGGGTACTAGGAGGGGATTAAATTCCTTAAGGAAACACTGTGAATTCAGTGGGCTCGAATTTATTATTATTGTTTCATTACGTTAACTTATATTTTGCAGAATTAATATTTACAAATACAGCAATATTGACCGGGAATAACAATCTTAAGGAATTTAATATTTATTTCTGTACTTGTGTTATTCTTATTATTCTGCAAACTAAAACCTTTGTGGTTTGTGTACTCCCGTTTTGGAGAGTTAAGCCTTCGTGGCGTTTTGTTGGATATTAAAATCTACGTGATTTTTACTCCAGTTTGAAAACGTGTATTAAACGTTTGTTTGTGTCATTCTTTTACAGAAATTGTTCGTCATAATTGATAATTGGATATTACAAGCTCATCATACTATACAAAGGGAGTTTGGTTAGATATGCATATGCATGATTTATCAAACATTCTGTTGCAGCAATTTACGCTTTATCTTTACCACCTGCACGACTTTCTTTCCCCTATTTCTCTTTGTAATTGTTTTCCAAAGTTACCCTTTTTGTTCCCTTAACCGAGTATTTAATCGCACTACTATCTATTATTCATTTATTATTATCCAATTGCTATTACCTCTGTTTTGCTGGAACTATCCTACTTCCTCAGTAGCCAAAACATTAATTTAAAATTCCTTTGTAACACCTCATCCTATTTTGAAATAAAGAGGTTTGATGCTGGTTTCAAATGTTCAAGTTTTCAGTTTCTAAAATAGTGAATACTTTTGTATCTCCTTTCAGTTAGAAATTTGTTCAATTGCCCTTGGGGGAATGAGACTATCAACCTTGAACAAAAACAGTGTTATGTACTTATATTGTATATGACATGTTTTAATCATATAGAATAGAGCGCTCTCATGAAAAAAATAGCTAATAATTAGTTGTTTGGGGAGTGGAGATTTTCTGTTCAAATCCGGCGGATTTTCTGTTAATAAGATGAGCAAAGAGGAATATGCAATAGAAAGCTAACTCTATATGATATTTTGCAGCAGGGAGGATTATTCGAGATGTTGGTGCTGCACGGCGTCTCAAAGGGAAACAATGCAACATTTATTCCTTCAAACTCTAGCAGCTTCTGAGATATGACACTACTTCATAACAGCTTGTGCTTTCAACGTGAGAGGAAATATATCACGACATCCTTTCTTGCTTTGGCGAAAAAATAGGACATTACCTTTAGACAGTATCAATAATACACAAAATAAAATTGATGTTCGATTGTTCTTTATATATATGTTAAATGCCTGAGATACTGTTATAAACAATGTAGTCAACACATTATGATACTCTACCTTAACTTCTAAAGAAAATATTATTCACATGATTTTATAATTTTTGTACTTATTGGCATTGGATACACGTGCACGCGTGCCTAAGGACTAGTTAAATTACTAGGAGGACGAACACTTGAATGCACAAAACTTTGGTCAAGAATTTCACTTGTTTAGCTCATTTCTTCGGGTGTTTTCCCGGGGCGGTTCGGGCTCAACTCTGTTGGGCGCACGACTTTGGTTTTGCAGCTACGCTATCGCCGCATGCTGAGCATGCAACATTTCAAAGATCAATCGTAGACTGACCTCGTCGCCTTCGCCTTCGGGTGCTCTTTGAGCTGTTGGTTGGGCTCCTCCGCGAACGCTGTTTTTGGGGTCGGTAGGAAGGTTGGCCTCGATGGCCACATGTGAGTTAGCATCGACTGGGTCTACGGCTGGGGCCCCGTTGGGATCAGCAGGGGGCACCTCATTACTAGGCACCAGATTGTTGTTTTCGCCATGATGGTCAGACCCATCCTCAACGTTCAAGTTAGCGGACCGAGAATTTGACATTTTTACGCTGGCCTAAAATTGAGACTTTAAAGTACAAGTACAAAATAGAGTGGGTTATGGAGATTTGTATCAAACTACCACTATTATTCTTAGCCCCACGGTGGGCGCCAAACTGTTTACCCTTAAAATGGATAATAATTAAATTTATACGTGATTTTAAGGATATGTGAATTGATTCAATACAAGTAATTGAGGATATTAGATAAATGAATGAAAAATAAAATGAATAATCAAACCAGTTGTAATGTTATGGCCTAAGTGGAAATTGGGTTGGACAATAGTTTTGCCCTCGATCTGACCCTCGGTTCGGAGCCAATAGAGAATGAACAACGAATAGTAAATCAACAATTTTGCTATAGCTAGAGAGCAGTAAAAATGAAATTGTATTGCTTTGATATGCATGTTACAATGTGTTCATTCAATAAAGACTACCCTTTTTATATAGTAGGAGAGTTTCACCCCTAGTACAATTCTAAGAAAGGTAAAAAATCTTCTTTTTCGTTAATCAATGATCCGCTACCGATACAGGCCGAGATCTACGCTGTGATATCTGATGGGGTGCGGATATCGCATCCCTCTGTTGGTCGTGGGTAACCGTTATCATGTCTTCCGAGGTCTCGGAGCATGTTTTGGGATCGAAAAAGTAATGTCTTATCAAGTCCGATGGCGACCACTCCGTTCGGACCTTAGCACGAGGCGTTTCGACTTTGTTCCGACCCCGTATATGTGCCTTTGCTTCGTTTCACCCCGTATAGATTACCCTCGGTTTTACCCGTATACAGGCAGTCCCCTTGTTTTTCAGAGAGTAGGTTTGCCGAAATGATGAGAAACAATAGATATTCCCCAGTTCCTTCCTTCGTACGTTATAACCGAAACGATAAAGAAGCCAAAACGTCCCACCAGTCATGTCGTTCTGATTTCGGATACGTGTCAACTATCGGCCGGTCACTTCCGAATGCGAAACGTCGCGTTCTACCTATATAAAAGTTTCTACCCTTTCCTCTTTTTCCACTTTCCAATCTAATCTTCCGCCTTCGAATTTTCTAGTTGTTACCAACTCTTTCAAACTTTCATATCTTCATCTTTGATCTTCAAATCTTCATATTTGTTCTTAGGTTCTTACCCAGATCTTTATCCTACCTTCAAGTCTGTATACTTTTCTCTTCAGCCTTCAAACTTGTTCCTTCAAACCTTCATACTTTTTCTTTAAGTTCTCAAACTTTCTCAGATAGTAATAGCTAAAAATTCCAAATTAGTTCCTCAACAAGTTGCCTCTTCGTCTTCTCACCCAGCCACAGGTATCGAGACGGCCGCTCCTGAAGTGGTTATTCTCGAGACGGTTGCTCCCGAAGCGGTTGCTCCCGAGGTAGTTGTCATCGAATCGGCCCCAGAGCCCCCCATGAAGAGCTTTACTCCCGGGGGCTGCTCGACCTTAGACGAATTTAAAGTCGAGAAGGCCTCGTTCAAACAAGACCTAGGTGAAGAGGCATCGAGGTATATATGCTCTATCACCAAATATACCCTTCCCATTGTCCAAGAGGACTGTAACTAGGGAGGTAAGGATGTGGTAGTCCTTGGGCTTGAGGACGACATCACCACTCACGTGAAGGGGTATTTAAGTATTTATACTTTTCACTTCACACTGGGCCCGGTAGACCCAGTTGTTTTGGACTTTTCCAAAAGATACGTGGTGTGCCTTAGGCAAATTCACCCATCTCTTTGGAGGATCGTGATCCTCCTCCGTTACTTTGTGAATAAAACTGAGTCCTGTCAGTTCACCCTCGACCACTTGCTCCACCTATATAGTCCCAGAATTTTCCGAGGGAGACTAATCAACCTCACTCACCGGGCTAACAAGGCCCCCTTGTCGAGCATCGATAAGGACCGAGAACGAGGCTGGCGGGGATGCTTCGTTTGATTGAAGTCCGGAGATTTAATCCCTCCCGAGTTTCTACCATTCCCCGGGAAGTGGAATGCATCTCGTAAGTGTACTTTTTCCTTAAGTGTCAAGTTTTCTTTGTTCCCCTTCTCACTGTCAGTATTCGTGACCGTGCAGCTATTGCTCGGGTTCCCAATGCGGTCTCTCCCTGCTCAAGGAGAGGATCGAAGGCATCTACAAGCAGATATTGTATTTTGAGCGCTCGTGGCGCAAGCTTTCGAAGGGCCGATGGGAGGCCCATTCACATGGTAAGGCTCTTCTTAGAATAGTTAATTTTATGTCCGGAATATACATAACGTTGATCCTTTCTCTTTCCTTTGCATGTTTGCCTAAGACCACAGAACTTAGGCCAAAGAAAGTGGGCAAGGATGTGTCCCTATCCGTTGATCCCTTTGTTACGGGACATCTCGAGGCTGTCACAGAGGAAAAGAAGAAAAGGAAAAGAAAATCCTCGGGTTCGGAGGAGTCCGAGGTGAAGATAAAAAAGTGGTCAGCCACTCGATCCCCGCAAGCCCAAGAAGAATACTGGGTACCGGGTACCTGACTCCGATTTGCTTTACTGGCTCAGGGATGAGCCCGAAGAAGATGATATCCTTGCTGCCCAGGGATCGACCCTTGTCGGTGAGCAGGCGAAAGCCGGGGGGAAGAGTCATGAGGCTGACCTTCCTCCGATTCGAGATGCCGAGATGGAGACAGGGGTTGAGACCTCCCGAGAAGCTACTTCTGTACCAAAAGAGGCGACAGGTGTGATAGACATCACGGAGACGCCATCCTACACCAAATCCATGCTTGAAGAGGCCCAAGCGGCAAAGAAAATCAAGTGAAGGGGCACAAGGTAAAGAAAACCCTCTCCACTCTTTCTTCGAAGGCATAGATACGTCTACATTGGAACATTTTTACGGGCTGGGCCACCTGGATATACCGAAGAAGGAAGTGCCTTCAGGAGCTGTCGAGCCATGCACGAGCCCAAGATTGGTGAAGTAGTTCCCTGCGCCGAGCGCGGACCCCGAGCGCAAAAGGACAGTCATTATCACTGTCCCGAAGGATGCCCGGGTCCTATCCACTCCGGTAAGCATAGCCAGCTACCTCAGATACCTGGTAACCGAGGAGGACCAGTCAAAGACGAACAAGGTGGGCATGTCGATTCTCTTCAACGAGGCACAACAGGCATTGAACCGGGTAAGGTTCTAAAACCTTCAAACTCCCCTTATGATCCACTTAAAGTTTCCCTTTGACGTTTCTTACTTAGTTCCCAGGCTTCAGTGCTCCACCATGAGTACTTCCTTCAGTATCGCTTGGAAATCAGCCAGCTCGAGTTCAACCTCAAGGAGAAGGCCCGAAAAAAAGATATGTTCAAGCTCCTTAGTGAGCAATAGGAAGGGGCGCCATCAAAGGTCTTCAGGCCGAGCTGGACAGGGCTCAGAAGGAGGCTTCTATCTTGAGGTGGGATCATGCGGACCTGATTGAAAAGGTAAATATCTTGTTAAAAATGAGGAGCTAGTCATGGTGACTAATAACACAGCCTCGCAGCTCCAACAGAAGATCGACCTGATTGACTAACTCCGAGCCGAGATAAATGAGGTCCAGGGCATGGACGATGGGTGGAAAAGCAAAATGGACCTTCTGGCTTCGGAAAAGGAAACCACTAAGGCAAAGCTGACATCGGTAGAGGTCCAACTCTGAGTGGCGATGGAGAAAGCTGACAAGTGGTCTCAGCTGAATGATGATCTCCGAGCAAAACTGAGCTTGGCTGTCACAGAGAGGGACGCCCTCGGTAGAGAATATGAGGTAGTGAAGTCCAGGTTGGCTATGACCTCCGCCGATGCTGAGGAAATGGTGGCCCAATACAAGGCCGAGGTGGAGGTAGCTGAAGTCCGCCTGAAGGCAAAGGCCGAATATATGAAGCGGCTATCCCGCAGAGAGACCCTCGAGGAGATTCACGCCCAAGGCTTTGATATGTCGACTGAGATCGAAGAACCCAAAAAATATAAAGCCGAGGTGAAGAAGCTTTATGAGCCCGAAAATGCTGAAGGCTTTGAGGGTTCGTAGGGATTCGAAGGCTCCGACGGTTCTGGTGAAGAGTTGGGCATTGGTGAAGATCAGGCATAGATGCCTTAGTACTTTTTGGGTTTTCGTCTTATGTACATTTTTGTTTATTTTGAGACCATTTTTGTTGGGCCTTTATAAGTATATTCTAGAATATATAAAAATTTTCCTTTATGGCAATTCTGAGTCTTTACTTTTTTAGCATCTTTTAATAATTTCTATTTTTGCAATATTCCTAATGCTTTAGCATAGAATCCAATGTAGTTATAGGGCGTTCATTTTTTCAGAAGTTCGAACGGAGCCTGACTTTGATGCAACCTTGTTTGCTCGAGGCATTAAAAACTCGATGCGATTGGAAGTTTTTTCAAGATGTTTAAGTGATTTTAGATGGTGCTTTTGCCGAGGGTAACCTTTTAGCAGGTTTTGAATTTTATAAAAGCCTTTATTTTGATTACGAGCTCCAGACGTCTCCGAGCCATTTTTTTAGCGGGTGTAGCCTTTTGTTTTTGGGCACCGTGCAATAGGTTTGGTGTCACGACCCAACTGGAGGGTCATGACTAGCACCCGGGCCATACTTGCCGAGCACCAACGTACATTTTATCTAACCTTCCTTATTATCTTTAAGGGCCGACAAGATCAATATAAATGGTAGACATGGATCATGAACATCCAACAATGAAAGATAATGTCATGAACATACATAACATGGGACGACAAGACTGTCAAGAAACTATATATAAGGTACGAGCTACCATGAGTCGACACCTGTCTATGAGCCTCTAAAGGAACATAAGTTCTACAACATTGCCGGAACAGGGCCCCGACATACCCATAATGTCTATAACAAAAATGCATACCAAGACCATGGCAAGTCCGGAGAAGGGATCTCGCCAATAACTGCTGAACTGGACAGCCTACTGTGGTGGGGGAGCTGTGTCTACCTGTCTATCAGGACCTGCAGCACGACATGCAGCGTCTACAAATAAAAGGGACGTCAGTACGAATAAAGTACTGAGTATGTAAGGCAGGAAAGCATAAGTAAGAACAGTAATGTAAACAGGGATAGGAGAATATACAACCTGTGACATCTGGGTACCTCTGAGGGCTACTGACATGAAATACATGATACATACATATATATACATAAACTTTTAAAACATACGCCTTTGTGGGCATCACCATCATCATATCGTACCCGGCCATAATAGGCTCGGTAAAACGTACCCGGCCATCATAGGGCTCGGTAGAATCGTACCCGGCCACGTGGAGCTCGGTAAAACCCAACTGATCAGTGGTTGCACAATAGGTGCCATACCCGGCCGACTATAGCGCGGCTCGGTAGAGTAAAATAGATACATATATATGATGCATGCTGGACTCATTGGAATCACATTTTGAACCTTTCGGAGTGACGTAAGGTCGGTATCCTTCGTACACGTTATTAGGATTAACTCTTCATCAAGAATCTTATAAGAATCAGGAACTACCAACAACATTGATAATATAAGAATAAGAGAAGTAACATCAATATCAATCGTTTCATAAGAAAGGCAGCAATGTAAGTACTGCTAGCTTCTAAGAGTAGAGTATCTTTGGGAGCTCGTCATTACATTATGTACAATCGGAGTCGTGCAAAAGAATAAAGGGGATAGCCTCACATACCTTGTATATACTGCCCAACCTCATGCTATGCAAATGTCACGACTCCTTAGTCTACAATAAGAGAAATGACACTATCATTATCGTTTAAGCGTCGTAACTATTATGTATCGACCGCAACCTATTTTACGATAAAACGGACAGCACCTCCCCTATTTATATGACTTCCCACAAGTCAATACAATCACCAAACAGCCCAAACAACATCATTAATAATCATATTGAGCCTCCAAAACAGTCCACCAACCAACAACATTACTACCAAGCCTTTCGATATATATTTCACAAGTTCTAAGCTTCAACGACTTAGCCGCAACTTGGATAATCTTAAATATATATAGAGTAAGAGGTTACTTACCTTTAAACAGAAAGAACAAATCCAATTTGACCTTAATTTTCCACGAAATATCCCTTCAATTCTGCCACGAGAACAAGGAAGCGAAACTAGCAATTAATTCGGGTTTTTCGGCACTAGAATTACTTTAGAAGACTTGAAATCACCTAGGGTTGATATTAAAAACTTGAAGGTGTATTTACAGAACATAAAACACTTAAAACAACCTCCCACACGAGCTGGAACAAAACAAAAATCAGCAACAACAAGAAGAACAAGAAACTTACTAGTGACACGGGATTCCTGACATTTGATTTGTATTGTTTGCTCTTTGTTTGGGTCTTGGATCATGAGAGAACCTTGAGAGACTGTTTTTAGGGTTATAAGGTCTGAAAATACTGAAAAATAATGACTTAAAACGGGGTTGAGGTATCATATATATATCCATATGTCTTAAACCGCCTATGTGGGCCCCATAGAGAGCAGCTTGGCGCACTTTCGCAAAAATACAAATATCTCTCTATTCCGAGATTGTATCGATGAACGGTTTAATGCGTTGGAAACTAGACTCATAGATCTTCAATTTGATAGGTAGATCACCCCATAATTCCAAGCACATTGGGAGAAAAATGCAGTAACATTTGACCTAAAGTTTAAGTAAAATTATAAACCTAAGTTGTGACAACTTTTATCGACTTTTGTTTCATAACTCGCTTGACTTCAAGACTTATGATACAGATATTATATGATTCAAATACATTAAAACAAGACCTCTTTGGACAGTTAATCACCTCTAGTATTACCCGAAAATACGGGTTATAACTTCCTTGATTCGTTTAACTTCAAATACTTGTTAACCACTCTTATACACCCTTGTATCGTTTAAGACCAATAGGATTAACTTCTTATCATCTCAAAGATAATCTCTTCTTGGATTTACGTCGACTAACTTACGGCATGATCTATGGTATGCGAATTTGGGTTGTAACACCCTCTCCCCCTTAGGAACATTCGTCCTCGAATGTAAGGGTTTATGGGGTGTCTAACTCATTGTGGATTCCGACGGAGATTTCCGGCTGAGTTTCCCCTATAAAATGGACACTAGCCAAACTTGCAAGCAGTTAAACCTAACCTATGGCCTTACAAGACTATACAAAGCATTATGGATTTGTACATTATCTGCATATTACCATTTTGTATTAAAAAAGAGTATTCACAAGCTATTGCTTACCTCATAGAGCCGTTTCACCTTATAATGCGTCCTTCTTTCCCCCGGCATCCTCGTTATCTTCACTCTGGAATAGGTAAGGGTATTTAGACTTCATCTCCTCTTCTGCTTCCCATGTCATTTCTTCTATATTCTTGTTCCTCCATAATACTTTCACGGAAGCTACATCCTTTGTTCTCAGCTTGCGGACTTGTCGATCTAATATAGCCACTGGCACTTCATCATATGATAGATCCTTTGTAACTTGTACATCTTTGATAGGGACGACCCGAGAAGGGTCTCCAATACATTTCCTTAACATAGATACATGGAATACCGGGTGGACAAATTCCAATTCAGATGGCAATTCTAACTCGTAAGCAACCTGTCCAATTCGTCAAAGAATTTTGTACGGCCCAATATACCGCGGACTCAACTTACCCTTCTTCCCAAAACGCATAACACCCTTCATCGGCGAGATCTTCAGGAAAACCCAACCACCAACCTCAAATTCCAAATCACGACGTCGGACGTCGGAATAAGACTATTGCCTGCTTTGTGCAGTCCTCAGTCGCTCTTGTATTATTTTCACCTTCTCAATGGCTTGGTGAATCAAATCTGGCCCATATAATTCTGTCTCACCGACTTTAAACCATCCAACTGGTGATCTACATCTCCTCCCGTACAGTGCCTCATACGGGGCCATTTTAATACTGGAATGGTAGCTATTATTGTAGGCAAATTCTATAAGTGCCAGATGGTCATCCCAATTCCCTTGAAATCTCGAACACATGCTCGTAGCATATCTTCAAGCGTCTGGATGGTACGTTCAGCCTGTCCGTCAGTCTGCGGATGGAATGCAGTGCTGAGATTTACTTGTGTGCCTAAACCCTTCTGAAAAGACCTCCAAAAGTTAGCCGTAAATTGAGCTCCTCGGTCTGATATAATAGATACCGGCACACCATGAAGCCTAACAATCTCCTTGATATACAACTTCGCATAATCTTCAGCCGTGTAAGTTGTCTTAACTGGCAGAAAATGGGCAGATTTTGTAAGTCGATGAACTATCACCCAGATGGAGTCAAACTTATGATAAGAGCGAGGTAATCCAATAATGAAGTCCATATTAATCACCTCCCATTTCCAGGTCGGAATCTCTATATTCTGAATCAATCCACTGGGTTTCTGATGCTCGATCTTTACTTGTTGACAATTAGGACACTGGGCTACAAATTCTGCAATAGACTTCTTCATGTTATCCCACCAATACTGCTCCTTAACGTCATGATACATCTTTGTCGAGCCAGGATGGATAGAATATCGGGACTGATGAATCTCAATCATAATCTTCTCTCGCAACCCTGTCACACTAGGCAAACATAATCGGCCCTGGTATCTCAGTGTCCCATCTCCTCCGATCTTGAAAGCTGTAATCTTACACTGCTGAATTCCCTCTCTCAATCTTACTAAGTTAGGATCTTCATATTGCCGTGCTTTTACCTCGGCTACCAAAGATGATTCTGCTGTATTCTGTACAGTAACACCTCCATCATCAGAGTCCAACAATCTGATTCTCATATTGGCCAGCTGGTGAAGCTCTTTGGTCAACCCTTGTCTACCTGCCTCAATATGTATTAAGCTTCCCATTGACTTACGGCTGAGAGCGTCTGCCACAATATTGGCTTTACCGGGATGGTACAATATCTCGACGTCATAGTTTTTCAGTAATTCAAGCCACCTACGCTCCTCAAATTCAACTCCTTCTGCTTGAAGATGTATTGTAAACTCTTGTGATCTGTGTAGATGTCAACATGGACGCCGTATAAGTAGTGCCGCCATATCTTCAAAGCATATATTACTGCAGCCAATTCCAAATCATGAGTCAGGTAATTCTTTTCATGCTTCTTCAATTGTCTTGATGCATAAGCAATCACCTTCCCACATTGCATCAATACGCACCCCAAACCTATACCTGAGGCATCACAATATACCACATAACCTTCTGTTCCTTCTGGGAGAGTGAGCACTGGCGCGGATGTCAATTGATTCTTTAGCTCCTGAAAACTATGTTCACAAGCATCAGACTACTGGAACTTGGTAGTTTTCTGTGTTAACTTAGTCAATGGTGCTGATATAGAGGAAAACCCTTCTACAAATCGCCTATAATATCCTGCTAGCCCCAGGAAGCTGCAGACTTCTGACGGTGTTGTAGGTCTCGGCCAATTCTTTACTGCATCGATCTTCTGAGTGTCGACACTAATAACCTCATCAGATATCACATGGCCAAGGAATGCTACTGAGTTCAGCAAGAATTCACATTTAGAGAGCTTAGCATATAACTTATGATCCTGAAGGGTCTGTGCATAAGCCTGAATACGGGAAATATCCATGCCCTCTACCAAGGAGGCTGTTGTGCACTCATTTATCAGATGTGGTCCCAACCCGTTCACGAACAGGTGCAACCTATCACTCATCTCGGCCACCATATGGGGAGTATACCTTGCTAAAGAATCAAACTGTATACTATACTCTCGTACACTCATATTACCCTGTCGAAGGTTCAAGAACTTATCAGCTCTAGCTCGTCGTATCTTAACTGGCAAGTAGTGACGAAGAAAGGCCTCAGAAAATTCCTTCCACACGGCTGGAGGAGCGTTCGGACCCCTAGATCTCTCCCAACTATCATACCAGAAAACCGCTAAATCCTGTAACCGATAAGAAGCCAACTCTACTGCCTCCGTATCACTAGCATGAATAACCCGCAATGTACGATGAATCTGATCAATAAATGTTTGTGGGTCCTCCTTGGGGTCTGATCCGGTAAACACTGGAGGGTCTAGATTAATAAAATCACGAACTCTCGCACTAACCGGTTTATCAGCAGCACTGGTATTCTGCCTCTGAGCCTGAGCAGCTACCAAGCTAGTCAATAATTGCACCGCACTGCGCATATCGTGGTCTGTAGTGCTAGACGGAGGAACTGGATATACTGGGTGCCTCCTAATATCCTCTGGAGGAGACTGAGAGGTATGAGACAGCATCTCACTCTGAGCCTCACTTTGGCCTGCTCTGGCTGGAGGCACCTGAATGTTACCCTCTCCCACAGCTGTATCAAGCCGTTTACTAATTGCTTGCTTCCTAGTCGAAGGCATCGCTGAAAGAAAACAAGGTGAATATTAGATATGAACACTTACTACTCAACTCTACGCACGATCTAGATTCAGGAAGAAGGTAACAACCCTAGATGTCACGTAGCCTCCTGATTATAAATGTGGCGCGCTACACATCCATAATCAAAACTCTACTAGACACGGCTCATAGACAACCCCTAGGACAGACTTGCTCTGATACCAAGTTTGTCACGACCCAACTGGAGGGTCATGACTAGCACCCGGGCCATACTTGCCGAGCACCAACGTACATTTTATCTAACCTTCCTTATTATCTTTAAGGGCCGACAAGATCAATATAAATGGTAGACATGGATCATGAACATCCAACAATGAAAGATAATGTCATGAACATACATAACATGGGACGACAAGACTGTCAAGAAACTATATATAAGGTACGAGCTACCATGAGTCGACACCTGTCTATGAGCCTCTAAAGGAACATAAGTTCTACAACATTGCCGGAACAGGGCCCCGACATACCCATAATGTCTATAACAAAAATGCATACCAAGACCACGGCAAGTCCGGAGAAGGGATCTCGCCAATAACCGCTGAACTGGACAGCCTACTGTGGTGGGGGAGCTACGTCTACCTGTCTATCAGGACCTGCAGCACGACATGCAGCGTCCACAAATAAAAGGGACGTCAGTACGAATAAAGTACTGAGTATGTAAGGCAGGAAAGCATAAGTAAGAACAGTAATGTAAACAGGGATAGGGAATATACAACCTGTGACATCTGGGTACCTCTGAGGGCTACTGACATGAAACACATGATACATACATATATATACATAAACTTTTAAAACATACGCCTTTGTGGGCATCACCATCATCATATCGTACCCGGCCGTAATAGGCTCGGTAAAACGTACCCGGCCATCATAGGGCTCGGTAGAATCATACCCGGCCACGTGGAGCTCGGTAAAACCCAACTGATCAGTGGTTGCACAATAGGTGCCATACCCGGCCGACTATAGCGCGGCTCGGTAGAGTAAAATAGATACATATATATGATGCATGCTGGACTCATTGGAATCACATTTTGAACCTTTCGGAGTGACGTAAGGTCGGTATCCTTCGTACACGTTATTAGGATTAACTCTTCATCAAGAATCTTATAAGAATCAGGAACTACCAATAACATTGATAATATAAGAATAAGAGAAGTAACATCAATATCAATCGTTTCATAAGAAAGGGCAGCAATGTAAGTACTGCTAGCTTCTAAGAGTAGAGTATCTTTGGGAGCTCGTCATTACATTATGTACAATCGGAGTCGTGCAAAAGAATGAAGGGGATAGCCTCACATACCTTGTATATACTGCCCAACCTCAAGCTATGCAAATGTCACGACTCCTTAGTCTACAATAAGAGAAATGACACTATCATTATCGTTTAAGCGTCGTAACTATTATGTATCGACCGCAACCTATTTTACGATGAAACGGACAGCACCTACCCTATTTATATGACTTCCCACAAGTCAATACAATCACCAAACAGCCCAAACAACATCATTAATAATCATATTGAGCCTCCAAAACAGTCCACCAACCAACAACATTACTACCAAGCCTTTCGATATATATTTCACAAGTTCAAGCTTCAACGACTTAGCCGCAACTTGGATAATCTTAAATATATATAGAGTAAGAGGTTACTTACCTTTAAACAGAAAGAACAAATCCAATTTGACCTTAATTTTCCACGAAATATCCCTTCAATTCTGCCACGAGAACAAGGAAGCGAAACTAGCAATTAATTCGGGTTTTTTGGCACTAGAATTACTTTAGAAGACTTGAAATCACCTAGGGTTGATATTAAAAACTTGAAGGTGTATTTACAGAACATAAAACACTTAAAACAACCTCCCACACGAGCTGGAACAACGCAAAAATCAGCAACAACAAGAAGAACAAGAAACTTACTAGTGCCACGGGATTCCTGACATTTGATTTGTATTGTTTGCTCTTTGTTTGGGTCTTGGATCATGAGAGAACCTTGAGAGACTGTTTTTAGGGTTATAAGGTCTGAAAATACTGAAAAATAATGACTTAAAACGGGGTTGAGGTATCATATATATATCCATATGTCTTAAACCGCCTATGTGGGCCCCATAGAGAGCAGTTTGGCGCACTTTCGCAAAAATACAAATATCTCTCTATTCCGAGATCGTATCGATGAACGGTTTAATGCGTTAGAAACTAGACTCATAGATCTTCAATTTGATAGGTAGATCACCCCATAATTCCAAGCACATTGGGAGAAAAATGCAGTAACATTTGACCTAAAGTTTAAGTAAAATTATAAACCTAAGTTGTGACAACTTTTATCGACTTTTGTTTCATAACTCGCTTGACTTCAAGACTTATGATACAGCTATTATATGATTCAAATACATTAAAACAAGACCTCTTTGGACAGTTAATCACCTCTAGTGTTACCCGAAAATACGGGTTATAACATCCTTGATTCGTTTAACTTCAAATACTTGTTAACCACTCTTATACACCCTTGTATCGTTTAAGACCAATAGGATTAACTTCTTATCATCTCAAAGATAATCTCTTCTTGGATTTACGTCGACTAACTTACGGCATGATCTATGGTATGCGAATTTGGGTTGTAACATTTGGTGCTCCCGGGATCTAGTAGCCCAGTTCATCCGAACTTTCTTCGCATGATAGTCCCCGAGTAGAGGTAGCCCTTGGGCTCAATAGTCCCCCAGTAGGGGTAGCCCTTGGGTTCGATAGTCCCCAAGTAGGGGTAGCCCTTGGGTTCGATAGTCCCCGAGTAAGGGTAGCCCTTGGGATCTTAGGATCCGGGGTTTTAAGAGGCAAGAAAATGTTTAATTGCAAAGCGAAACTTTCTTTCATTTCAATGGGTAAAGTACATGATAAAAATTTGTATCATGGCTAAGGTGGGCTACGTGGGCACGGTTCTTACGACCGTTTGGCCCTTACAATGTATCCTAACCACCGAGCCTTAGCTACTCAAGTCAAAGTGTCCTCCCTTCCATGCTAAGAACCTTAACATGGGGATGATGGCCCCCAATATTCGAGGTCGAGTTTGAGAAGGCTCGGATACTGTTGATGCGCAATGAACACCCATTGACTCTGATTTAAGACCGTCCTTTGAATCTAAGTTATCACGTTTTACTATTCCCTCTTTAAAAACCTTGCCGAAAAAGCCATTTTGGGGAAAAAAACGATTCAAGGGAAAAAGAATGCAACGCGTGCTTTCAGACCCAATAGCCACATCCATTCTTGAGTGTTGCCTGCAAGTGTTAGTTTGATTCATAACATGATAAAAGAGTAATTGAGATCATACCTTAGCAGTAGTATCATTTTAAGTGTGCCACATTCCAATTATTTAGTAGTTGCACACCGTTTCCCGCTTCAAGTTTGTATGAGCCTTTACCGGTAATTCCGATGATTCGGTACGGTCCTTCCCAATTTGGTGGCAGCTTTCCCTCATTTGGGTTCCGGGTGTGTAATGTTGTTACACCCCATATTTTTGTACATGGAAGTACGCCATAAGTAAGTTGATATAAGCTCGGAAATGAGATGTTACATCCGCATTTTCGTACGTTAAAGTTTTGTCGTAAGTTAATCGACGTAAGTTGGGGAATGAGATTGTTTCGAGATTATAAGTATTACGCTATTTCAAACAAGTGATAAATAAATTCGTAAAGGTAAGAGGGTAAGAGAATCGAAGAAAATGAATTTCGTCGAAGTTTGATATTTTGGGATAAAATATGATCCGAGTTAAAATACCCAGTATTTATAGACTAGTGCCATATAAGGTACCATATGGCTATGATAGTAAGGTTTATAAAGTATATTAAAAGTGAGCAGTATTTTATGTAATTTGAGATAATTCTTAATTATGTGGGTAATTGATTAATTATTGGACTAGTGGGGGAATTAATGAATTAATTAAGAAAAAAAGGGTGGATAATTGGATAAGTAAGGGGGGATTCACGGGGCAGCACCCCTTAAATCATATGTATGACTCTTTAAGTCATTACATTAGGTGGCAACCTAACTTATCAATTTCAAGACACCTAAATTCTAGGATCTTAAATAAAAAGCAACATTTTTCATTCTCAAACACACATCAGACGTGAGGTTTGGAGATTAGCAAAGTGACTTTGTTACAAATTGTTATCAATTTCGTGGAAATTCCTACAAAATATTAGCAACGTGATTTTGATTCTTCAACCAATTCCTACACCAAATAATTCCAACGAGAATTATTAGCACATTAGTAACGTGAGATTTTGCGATTCTAAGGGAGTACGGTGCAACCTTTTCCAGGAATATCATACAGATTTTTTCCTACTCCAGGTATGTTAAGGCTATCCCTTCTTTCTTTTGGCATGATCTATACGACACAAACGAAACGAGCAAATGCACAATTTCCATAAATGACTCTATTCATAAAAATACTAGAGATGTCTATATTCTTGATTCCCCATGTGAATTATTATTATATCTTCTGTTCATGGGTCTCAGAAAAATACGTATTTGATAAAGTTTATCCGAAAGGCATATTGATTTTTATGGTATTCCGAGAAAATATTATTAACGTATTTCTTATGCATTTCATGCATTTATACATGTATATTGACCCATGACCAGATGGCGTTATATACGCGTATATATATATTATATTTAAATAGGATATAGGGAAAAGGTTACGGCGCTATATACACACCACCACCTGATCAGCTGGTATACATTAATAATTTTGCCCACAGTGGCCGAGATGATATGATAGGATGCCCTCAGAGGCCTGATGATGTTATGAAATATGTACCTATGCACGACATGACATTCATACGCATATGCATGACACTATGAGTATTTCATGATTTTACAGAGTAATCCAGACTTACAGGTTGAGTCATTTACTCTATATTTCTTCCAAGTCTGTTATGTACTTATTTATGTATCTTACATACTCGGTACATTATTCGTACTAACGTCCATTTTGCTTGGGGACGCTGCGTTTCATGCTCGCAGGTCCTGATAGACAGGTCGAGAATCCTCCAAGTAGGCTATCAACTCAGCAGAAGGTGTTGGTGCACTCCATTTGCTCTGGAGTTGCTTATGTGGTCGGTATGATTAGGACATGTACTGATTAGTATGGCGGGGCCCTGTCTCGACCTTTATAATATTTATGTACTCTTAGAGGCTTGTAGACATATTTCATGTACATGAAAGATTGTACGGCCTTGTCGGCCTATGTTTTGAGTTTATAAATGATCATGTTGGCCTATTCGGCCCGCATGTCACGTGTATATGATGATGTAATATGAAAGATACATTATGTTGGTACTCGGTTGAGTAAGGTATCGGGTGTCCGTCGCGGCTCATCGGTTTGGGTCGTGACAAAAGTGGTATCAGAGCAGTTCTGTCCTAGGGAGTCTACAAGCTGTGTCTATTAGAGTCTTGTTTATGGGTGTGTCGTGCACCATACTTATAAGAAGGAGGCTACAGGGCATTTAGGATTGTCGCTCATTCTTCTTACTCTAGATCATGTGGCAGAGCTCAGTTGTAAGAACTCAATTTCCTAAACTCTATCTTATTCGTAATACAACGATGCCTATATCTAGAAAGACGGTTGGTAAGAGATATAGCTGTGGAAGAGTTGAGTCAGAGTAACTCAATTTTTGCATAATGCTTATGATGGATAAATATGAGATATTCAGCAGATCATGTGTACATTAAGACGTGTAAGCCTCTTGATAAGGAACCTTAAGGCAAGAATATTTATCCACCTTTATGGTGAAAGACAATGACAGATTCAGAAGATAAATATAAGTTTCAAGAAGTAAAAGAAGCAAGATGAAAAAGGGTACGAGGTATCCAGTTAATAAAGATTATCATTACCTACCATTCAGGAAGGGAGATATAAACATTTTGAGTTACCTTCAATAGTGACAGATGTATGTACAATCAGTCACACCGATCTCAGTTATGCCCTATGGGAGCTAACATACATAGTTTAAGAGAAGGACGAGTTATCAGGATCTGGCTAGGGATAGAGTAACCCAAAATAGTGGATGGATTGGTAGAGTTAGTTGACATTTTCGAAGGATAGAGCAAACGTGGTAATGGATCTCCTTATGAGACACCTCGATGGTGCACTCTAAAATAGTACAGCTAGATATGAGTACTACAAAGATAAGCACTGGAAGCCTGGAAGGGATAAATATTACCTTAGTGTGGCTCCCATCCCTGGTAGAAATAGAATGTTAGGCAATTCGAGGAGCCAGTAGATGGAGCAAGGGGAGCTAAAAGCAAAATAATGTCTTGTTCGAGTTTTCAGAATAAAGTGATAGACATAAATGTTTGCGGGAAATAAGAAGACAGCTAATGAAGCATTATGAGTAAGATGTGATACATGGATGACAACGGTAGATCAAAAAGATGACAGTATTACAAAGTCTATAGTCAGGTGAAGGAAAGGACGAGAGGTGACATGCCTTGAGACAATAAAAGAGTATAGGCCATAAAGTCATATCCTCATTTTGAGAAATAAGTTCGTGACTCCAACGCGATTACCAAAAGGAAAAATTATACCCAAGAGTAATAAGAAATCAATATAGATTGGTGAACAAGATAAACTAAACATGAATTAGGGACTGAATAATTCGATAATGGTCGACATCATGAGAATTTCAGATTTCGTTCCGACAATAATAGAATGGACGACAGAAGAATACCCTTTAAAGGTCATTCAGGAAGACTCTTCCCTAAAGCAATCAAGGTGAGTAAAGTTAAGCTTAAGGGACTATAAGTGTCACCCTCGCGAGTGAGGAATTTTGTTATCCTTGGTACAGAAAGATTACCGCGAGGCGAGTAAGGATCATCGATGATGTGAAAAGGTGCCAAAGATGAGAGGATAAAACATCTATACGTAGATCATCGTAGCACTAAATCTTAGTGCTCCCCTAAAGGGAGGAATATGGAATGATGTGGTATTAAGTCAGAATTAAGTGGTTCTAGTAATTATGGAATAGTAAGGAAAGAATGCGAAGAGAAAAAAAATGAAAAAGGGATGAGATTGCACTTATTCAAAGCCTACAGATATGCTACGATTCCAGAATACTATGCAAATACAACATCAAGGAAAGGAAGTAAGGGTTCCTGCCAGAGATGTTATTGATAAATGAGGAGCCAGTGCGAGACGTAAGTTAATACAAAGGAAATAACCCAAGAAAGATTACGCAGAATATTGATATGAGAATGGGCCAACGAGTAGTTAGTAGTTGATCCAGGAAGAGCCTAGTTATGGATAAACAAGAGGACACAGACAAATCAATAGACTATGCAAGATGAACATAGTGAACCCCAATATGGGGAATTCATTCTCGCAGATACGACATCGTGATCCTTGAGAAATATTCAGATAGGAGTTGGGGTAATAAAGGTACCGTATGAGTGTTACGGAAATAAAATAGCATGCCACTGAGAAGGCAGTCAAAATATCAGTTCACAAGCAACCCTACAAGCACAAGGGTGTGGAGGTAAGTAACTACAGGTAATTATAGGCGAGGAAGGACATCAAAAAAATTCCATCGGGTATACGATGTGATAAGCTCACGGCTTTACAAGAATCAGAGGATCCTCCCTAAATACTACAATGAAAGACTAGCTGAGAAAGTAAGGAAGAAGGCTTCAACCTAAGCTCAGTAACCTAAGGAGGAAATGGTCTTGTAACAACAATCTCACAACAACATTGTATTCTCTCCATATGGAAGTGGTACCTACCATGTCTAAGGAACGGGAAAAAAAAATCAAAAGTAATATTCGAGATCATATGAGTTGCATGAAAATTTCGGCATGCGTGGGAACTAAGATAAGCCAAGTATATATGCAACAAGTGGCAAAACGACCAGAAAAAGTAATTGCTTACATTTTGAAGAAAGTGGAGAAGGAACGAAAGGAATTATTCGATCAGTGATCCAGAGTTAGTTACGTTATGAATGCACATAAGATTTTGGAGTATTATCCATGCAGCACATATATGACAATCATACAGCCGTAGAAGACTCTGGTATAAGTAAAAGAAAGAATTGAGCCCAGGGCATAGACAAAGGATGAAAATGTTAGAAGATTATGTCATGGATAGTCCATAGCGCCCATGAAAGGATAAAGTAATAACTAATCCCAGGAGCCGCATATCGGAAGATAGTTTGCCTACATGAAGGTTGATCAGAAGGAAGTGGAAACTAAAGAGTTACATCAACTCAGTAAATCAGGAGTCTGATTATTGGACCAAGAAAATTTTAGACTTCGTGATTGAGAACATTGCATGATCACTCTTAAATACAAGAGAGATAGTACATTAACCATATTCTATAACGGCTCTATGATAAAGCTAGTCAGAAAAGTACCAGCCTTATAAGAAGTCAGTATGAAGCTTTCGCCGGATTGTGTGTGCACCAGAGGTGCAAGTAATATAATAGAGCTTCAAGTTAGGGATATGAATTATACCTATGTGAAAGGGAGGTCATGAAAGAGATAGAAGACGTGATGCAAGATTTTAAGGTAAGTAAGGTAAAAGTGAACAACGTACGAGATACTTAAATGCAGAAGGTTGGGAATAGTCCGTACTGCGGATAGAAAGCTAGAAGCTTGGAGATTCAGTATCCAGGAATGATAGCGGTGTCGTTAGTGACAAACATGTTATTTCTAGGTATCGAGAGGTCCAGTTACAAAAGTAAAAAAGAGTTAGAAATGATGTGATGTCTTGCTTGATGTTCCAGAATAACGCAAGGGAATTTATGGTACAAGCAAGTTGAAGGAAGGTTGCAAGTAGTATAAATGAATATGTGTAGGTCGCAAGCTAAAGTATGGTAGAGAGACAAGGTTTTGGAAAGACATGAGTAAGAATAAGGAATGGCAAGTGAGAAGGTTACGGGAATGTATAAGTTATCGGGATTAAGCCCATAAAGACAAAAGAGTTGATGGTTTCCCTAAGTTATAGAAAGTTTAACCTGAATGAACTCAAAGGAGTCTAAGACTAATAGCATTTAAAATAGATGGAATGTTGCCCTGGTAGTAAATTGAGGGTATACTTGTGATAAATGAAGGATGACATTTGGACCTTCGATTGAGTGATGATTTGAAGGGATTTCATGAATTGTACAGGATTAAAATACCCACGTAAGTGAGTCACATCGGGATGCTATAAAGTATGGTTATTGAAGTATAGTATTGCCCCTAGGTGGACCAATCTAATTACTCCAGATGTCCCCAATGAGACGTGAGCCCTAGCGGTAGTGTTACATAAGAGATCAAATTAGAAGTGGCAGATTATAGATCAATATTGAGGTGAATCAACAATGGATGGACACAAGTCACAAAGTATGAGGTGATATTAGGCCGTCATTCTTAAGATGAACAAGTAATGAGGAAGCATTAAAGGACTTAGATTTATACATATGGGATAAGTAACCTGGAGTTTGGTAACATACCTCAGTAACAATAAATCAAAATAAGAGTTATGGTATAGTATGACCTACTTAGATACAGTAAAGTCATACGAATTGATAAGCGGATCTATGAAATAAGGTATAACAATATTTGTAAGTTCAACAAAGTACCGAGCGAAGAACTTCAGTATACCTACAGATGCCCAAAGGGATATTTTATCAAGCTCTATATATGTTTGCGAAATGAGGCCTAGAGATTGGCTAAAAGCTGGAGGAAAGAGGAGAGAAGAGTCGCATAGGCGCACATACAAGGAAAAAGTCGTACAGGCTGCATGACAGAAGGTAGCAAGAATTACGAGATTGGAAGAATTCCGACCACAAACTGTGGTGTGAGAAAGAGGCCTAAAGGGGAGTGCCCTGGCCTTTGGATTTATTCAAAAAAGAGTTTCCTAAATGGCAAGAAGAGTATTAAAGTATTCACAAGAGATATGGGGTATGAGAATGATAAGTGCATCAGTCAACATTCGAGGACGAATGTTTCAAAGGGGGGAATGATGTTGCACCCCATATTTTCGTACATGGAAGTATGCCATAAGTAAGTTGATATAAGCTCGGAAATGACATGTTACATCCCTCATTTTCGTACATTAAAGTTCTGTCGTAAGTTAATCGACGTAAGCTGGGGAATGAGATTGTTTCGAGATTATAAGTATTATGCTATTTCAAACAAGTGATAAATAAATTCGTAAAGGTAAGAGGGTAAGAGAATCGAAGAAAATAAATTCCGTCGAAGTTTGACATCTTGGGATAAAATACGGTCCGAGCTAAAATACCCAGTATTTATAGACTAGTGTCATACAAGGTACCATATGGCTATGATAGTAAGGTTTATAAAGTATATTAAAAGTGAGCAGTATTTTATGTAATTTGAGATAATTCTTAATTATATGGGTAATTGATTAATTATTGGACTAGTGGGGGAATTAATGAATTAATTAAGAAAAAAAGGTGGATAATTGGATAAGTAAGGGGGGATTCACGTGGCAGCACCCCTTAAATCATATGTATGACTCTTTAAGTCATTACATTAGGTGGCAACCTAACTTATAAATTTCAAGACACCTAAATTCTAGGATCTTAAATAAAAAGCAACATTTTTCATTCTCAAACACATATCAGACGTGAGGTTTGGAGATTAGCAAAGTGACTTTGTTACTGACTGTTACCAATTTCGTGGAAATTCCTACAAAACATTAGCAACGTGATTTTGATTCTTCAACCAATTCCTACACAAAATAATTCCAACGAGAATTATTAGCACATTAGCAACGTGAGATTTTGCGATTCTAAGGGAGTACGGTGCAACCTTTTCCAGGAATATCATACGAATTTTTTCCTACTCCAGGTATGTTAAGGCTATCCCTTCTTTCTTTTGGCATGATCTATACGACACAAACGAAACGAACAAATGCACAATTTCCATAAATTACTATATTCATAGAAATACTAGAGATGTCTATATTCTTGATTCCCCATATGAATTATTATTATATCTTCTGTTCATGGGTCTCAGAAAAATACGTATTTGATAAAGTTTATCCCTAAGGCATATTGATTTTTATAGTATTCCGAAAAAATCTTATTAACGTATTTCTTATGCATTTCATGTATTTATACATGTACATTGACCCATGACTAGATGGCGTTATATATGCGTATATATGTATATCATATTTAAATAGGATATGGGAAAAAGATTACGGCGTTATATACGCACCACCACCTGATCAGCTGGTATACGTTGATGATTTTGCCCACAGTGGTTGAGATGATATGATGGGATGCCCTCAGAGGCCTGATGATGTTATGAAATATGTACCTATGCACAACATGACATTCATATGCATATGCATGACACTGAGTATTTCATGATTTACAGAGTTATCCAGACTTAGAGGTTGAGTCATTTACTCTATATTTCTTCCAGGTCTGTTATGTACTTATTTATGTGCCTTACATACTCGGTATATTATTCGTACTGACGTCCTTTTTTCCTGGGGATGCTGCGTTTCATGTCCGCAGGTCCTGATAGACAGGTCGAGAATCCTCCAAGTAGGCTATCAGCTCAGCGGAAGGTGTTGGTGCGCTCCATTTGCTCCGGAGTTGCTTATGTGTTCGGTATGATTAGGATATGTACTGATTAGTATGGCGGGGACCTGTCCCGACCTTTATAATATTTATGTACTCTTAGAGGCTTGTAGACATATGTCGTATACGTGAAAGATTGTACGGCCTTGTCGGCCTATCTTTTGAGTTTATAAATGATCATGTTGGACTATTAGGCCCGTATGTCACGTGCATATGATGATGTAATAAGAAAGATACATTACGTTAGTACTCGATTGAGTAAGGTACCGGGTACCCGTCGCGGCCCATAGGTTTTGGTCATGACAGATGTTACTTTCCTCAATACCAAGTCCCCGATCTTGAAGTGTCGGATGTTGGCTCTTCGGTTGTAGTATCTGTCTATACGTTGTTTCTGGGCGGCCATCCCGACTAGGGTGACCTCACGCCTTTCATCCAATAGTTTCAGGCTCGTGATCATGGCCTCGCCATTCGACTTTTTGGCCGCATATTGGAACCTGAGGCTCGGTTCTCCCACTTCGACTGGTATTAAGGCTTCGGCACCATAGACCAGTGAGAACGGGGTATCCCCGGTACTAGATTTTGAAGTCATACGGTACGCCCACAGGACTTCGCAGATTCCCTGTGGCATCGGTCAACCTCTTTTTCAGGTTTTGGAGAATGGTCTTGTTCACAGATTCTGCTTGTCCGTTTCCACTCGAGTGGTAAGGTGTTGATAGTATTTTCTTAATCTTGTGATCTTCGAAGAACTTATTTACCTTGCTGCCAACGAAATGTTTCCCATTATCACATACGATCTCGTTCGGTATCCCGATTCGGCATATTATGTGGTCCTAAATAAAGTCAATGACTTATTTTTCCCAGACTTTCTCGAACGCTTGAACTTCGACCCATTTAGAAAAATAATCGGGCATGAATAATATGAATTGAGCCCTACTAGGTGCCTACGGCAGAGGACCGACAAAGTCCATTCCCCATTTCACGGCCATAGGGATAAGACCGAATGGAGTAGCTCTCTCGGTTGATGGATCATCGGTGCATATCTCTGGCAGCCGTAGCATCTTCGTACAAATCCCTCCGTGTCTTTCTCCATGTCGATATAGTAGTAGCCGACCCTAATTAATTTCCAAACCAAGGATTCCGCTCCCGAATGGTTCCCGCAAGTGCCTTCGTGAACTTCTCTCAAGACATATTCGGTATCTCCCGGCCCCAAACATATGGCCAGTGGGCCATCAAACGTTCTTCTGAATATAGTCCCTTCGGACAAGCTAAACCTGGCAGTCTTTGTACGCAGAGCTCTCGATTCTTTAGGATTCGAGGGCAATTTTCTAATCTTCAAGTAATCTATGTACTTGTTCCTCCAATCCAAAGTTAAACTCGTAGAGTTTGCTTCGGCGTGACCTTCTTCTATTACCGATTTCATAAGTAGTACTATTGTCCCCGAGCTGAACTCATCATCATCAACCGAGGTCCTCAAGTTAGCCAGAGCATCGGCCTTGCTGTTCTGATCTCGGGGCACGTGTTATAAGGTCCACTCCTTGAATTGATGCAGTGTTACCTGTAACTTGTCTAAATACCTTCGCATTCGTTCCTCTTTTACTTCGAACGTCCCATTGACTTGATTTACCACAAGGAGGGAATCACATTTAGCTTAGACCACCTCGGTCCTAAGGCTTTTAGCCAATTCGAGACATGCAATCATGACCTCATACTTGGCCTTATTGTTAGTCAATTTCACATTTCTAATAGACTGCCTAACTACATTCCCCGTAGGAGGCTTCAGTATGATGCCGATCCCGGACCCTTTTGCATTTGAGGCGTCGTCACTCTTTTGACTTCAGGCACTAAGTCCGGCGTAAAGTCGTCCACGAAGTCGGCCAAAATTTGAAATTTTATGATAGTTCAGGGTCGATACTCGATATCGTACCCGCTGATTTCGATGACCCATTCGGCCAATCGACCCGAGAGATCGGGCTTGTGCATGATGTTCCTCAGTGGGTAAGAGATTACGACACATATGGGGTGACATTGAAAGTACTGTTTTAGTTTCCTGGAGGCGCTTAGCAAAGCGAGCGCCAATATTTTCAGGTGCGGATACCTTGTTTCAGCCTCACCTAGTTCTACTGACATAGTAAATAGGAAATTACGCACCTTCCTCTTCTCGGACCAAAACTCCAGTTACTGCCACCTAGGACACCGCCAAGTAGAGGTATAGTTACTCATCCGCCTTCGGAGTGTGGAGCAGCGGTGGACTCGAAAGGTATCGTTTGAGTTCTTTAAAAGCTTGTTGGCATTCCGTAGTCCAGAAAAAATTATTCTCCTTTTTCAACAGTGAGAAGAACCGATGGCTTTTATCCGAGGACCTTGTTATGAACTGGCCTAGGGCGGCTATATGCCCGGTCAGCCTCTGAACGACCTTGACATTGTCCACCACGGTGATGTCTTCTATGGCCTTCATCTTGTCAGGATTAATCTCGATCCCCCAATTGGATACCATGAATCCGAGGAGCTTTCCCGATCTGACCCCGAATGCGTATTTCTCCGGATTTAGCTTTATATTGTATTTTTTTCAATATGTCGAAGGTTTCCTGCAAATGTTTCAAATGGTCCTCTGCTCATATGGACTTAACTAACATGTCGTTAATATAAACTTCTATTGAATTTCCTATCTGTTCTTTGAACATCCGGTTTACTAGGCGTTGATAGGTGGCACAAGTGTTCTTCAATCCGAATGGCATTAAATTATAATAGTAGGTGCCGAATTTAGTGATAAAGGAAGTCTTTTCTTGGTCGCCTGGGTCCATCCGAATTTGGTTTACCCGGAATAATCATCGAGAAAGCTGAGTAGCTCGTCCCTGACCGTCGCGTCGATCATCCGATCGATGTTAGGCAAAGGAAAAGAATTCTTAGTACATGCCTTGTTCGAGTCTTTGTAATCTACACACAGGCATGACTTGTTTGAGTCTTTGTAATATACACACATTCTTAGCTTATTTCACTTTTTAGGTACTACCACTATGTTAGCTAGCCAGTCCGGGTACTTAACTTCCCGGATGGATCCTATTTTAAGGAGTTTAGATACCTCGTCCTTGATGAAGGTGTGCTTGACCTCGAACTGTGGTCTCATTTTCTGCTTAACCGGATGGAACTTCTAGTCCAAACTCAGCTTATGAGTGTTCACCTCCGGTGGGATCCCTGTCGTATCAAGATAGGACCAAGCGAAATAATCTATGTTAGCTATAAGGAATTCAATAAGTTTTTTCTTGAGCTCGGGAGTTAACCTCGTGCCCAGGTATACCTTCTGATCGGGCAAGTGTTCGATCAATATGACTTGATCCAGCTCCTCAACCGTTGATTTTGTGGCATCGGAATCATCAGGGGCGATGAACGACCTAGGGACTCTGTAATCATCATCCTCGCATGCTCCTCGCTCTTCCAGTTTGGTCAGGGCCGGTATCTATGATTGCTATTTAGTTTCTTCTTTCCTAGTCGGCTCCGTTTTCTTTGATGTCAAGAGCTCGGGCACCGGGATCACCTCGTCGACTGCGAATATTTCTTTTGCAGCCGGCTGCTCTCCATAAACCGTCTCCTCCTGGTGTGGGGAACTTCAATGCCTAGTGTAATGTCGAGGGTACTGCCCTCATGTTGTGAACCCGAATAATGTGTTATACCTTATGTCCCCTTTGATCACGTAGAATTTGGTACCCTAAATCATCTCAGCGGTATTTACTGGAAATGTTATTTCTCCTTTGGTAGTTTTGCATGCCATGTTAAATCTATTCAACAACCGGACTGTCGTCACTATTTGATCTTGTATCTCCAACTATTCTATGAACCTCGATCTGATGATATTGCACGAGCTGCCTGCATCAATCAACACAGGCTCAACTCGGGATTTGTTTATAAGTACGGATATTACCAGTGCATCATTATGAGGCTGCACGATGTGTGCATCATTTTGTGCGCTTTATCACGGGCCCTTGAGGGATATCAACCCCTCCAATGATCATGTTGATGACGTGTTGACTTTCTTCTTGGTCGGCCTGGTTGTTGGAGTCCATGTTCCTGAAGTTGGTTTTTAGCTCGATCACTCAGGAATTCCCGAAGATGCCCATTATGAAATAACCATGCATATTCTTCCCTCAGTTGTCGGCAGTCTTCAATCCAGTGGCCATGAGTGTCATGATACTTACACATCAAGTTAGGGTCTCTCTAGGTAGGGTCGGATTACAATGGTCGAGGCCACTTGGTTTTCTTGATGTGTCCAATGGTCGATATAATGATTTCTGTGTCAACGTTAAAGTTATACTCTAACAATATTGGAGCTTCCCTTCCCCCGAGCGGCCTGTCGAAACCACTTTTTCTCATCAGGGCTCGGTTATTGGACCCGTTTCCCCTTCGATCTGCACTGTATGGTTGATACCGATCTCGGACCGGCCTTGATTCATGATCGACGATTTTCTTAGGCCTGTCATTGGTTCTGATGGGATAAACGGACCAAGAAGGGGCTCCAAGTTGGTCATCCTCGACTCTGATTTTTGACTGGTACCTGTTGTGGACGTCAGCTCAAGTTACCGCCTGGTATTCTACCAAGTTTTTTTTCGTCTATTGCAAAGCCAAGGAGCTTCGAGGGTTGAGTCCCTGAGTAAATGCCTGAACGGCCCAATCGTCCGCAACCGGAGGAAGGTCTATCCGTTCTATTTGAAACCTAGACACGAACTCCATAAGTATCTCGTTGTCCATTTGTTAACCTTGAAAAGGTCCAATTTTCTGGTCTCGACCTTGATGGACCCGGCATGAGCCTTCACAAAAGCATCTGCGAGCATAGCAAACGAATCAATGGAATTTGGGGGCAAGTTGTGGTACCATATCATCGCTCATTTTGACAGAGTTTCCCCAAACATCTTTAATAATACTGACTCGATTTCATCGTCTTCCAAGTCGTTGCCTTTGATAGCGCATGTGTAGCAGCTCACGTGATCATTTGGATCCGTGGTTCCGTTATATTTTGGAATATCGGGCATACGAAACCTCTTCGGGATTGGTTTCGGTGCCGCGCTTGGAGGGAAAGGCTTTTGGACAAATATTTTGGAGTCTGGGCCTTTCAATATTAGAGGTGCTCCTGGAATTTAATCAACCCGGGAATTATATGTCTCAACCTTCTTGTCGTTTGCCTCGATTTTTTTTCACCATATTCCACTCGTTTTGTTAATGCCTCTAACATTTTCATTACTTCAGGGTTGACACCGGACTGAGCTTCGCCCGGCCTTTCGATGATCTGCTCATTTCTTCGGGTGTTTTCCCAGGGCAGTTAGCATCGACTGGGTCTACGACTAGGGCCCCAATAGGATCAGTAGGGGCACCTCATTGCTAGGAACCAGATTGTTGTTTTCGCCATGATGGTCAGACTCATCCTAAACGTTCAAGTTTGCGGACTGAGAATTTGACATTTTTGAGCTGACCTGAAATTGAGACCTTAAAGAACAAGTGTAAAATAGAGTGGGTTATAAAAATTTGTATCGAACCGCCACTATTATCATTAGCCCCACGGTGGGCGCCAAACTATTTACCTTAAAATGGATAATAATTAAATTTATACGCGATTTTAAGGATATGTGGATTGATTCAATACAAATAATTGAGGATGTTAGATAAATGAATGAAAGATAAAACGAATAATCAAACTAGTTGTAATTCTATGGCCTAGCTGGAACTTGGGTTGGACAATAGTTTTGCCCTCTATCGGACCCTCGTTTCGGAGCCAATAGAGAATGAACAACAAATAGTAAAGCAACAATTTTGCTATAGCTAAAGAGCAGTAAAAATGAAATTGTATTGCTTTGATATGCGTGTTACAATGTGTCCATTCAATAAAGACTACTCCATTTATATAGTAGGAGAGTTTCACCCCTAATACAATTCTAAGAAAGGTAAAAAAATTTCTTTTTCGTTAATCACTGATCCGCTACCGATATGGGTCGAGATCTGCGCCGTGATATCTAATGGGATGCGGATATCGCGGCTCTCTATTGGTCGTGGGTAACCGTTATCGTATCTTCCGAGGTCTCGGAGCTCGTTTCAGGATCGGAGAAGTAATGTCTTATCAAGCCCGGTGGCGACCACTCCGTTCGGACCTTAGTACGAGGCTTTCTGGCTTTGATTCTGACCCCGTATAATCGTGTCTTTGCTTCATTTGACCCTGTATAGGTTACTCCCGGTTTTACCCATATACATGTATATGGTAAAATTTTAATTGTTATTGATTAAAAAATAGATTTTGAACATCCTTACATATCCCACTAGCAAAGGGCATCAAAATTTGAACACCCATATTGAATTTTCTGACTTCGGCACTCAAAAGCTAATTCAAGAGGTAAGGATTGCTCAAAGTCATATAAGGAGAGATAAATGACCTCCTACCCACCCAACCGATATGGGGCACTAACAACCCCCTCCCTCCCCACGCCGCACAGTCAGAAATTGCGTGGGCGAAAAGAACGAGTTATCAACTCCAAGAGAAGATGGAAAATTTGGAGAAGCCATGGAATTCTTCAATGTTCCATAAGTTTGTGCCAGTCGTAAATCTTGCTGAAGTTGTTGTTGTTGATGTAAGTATAGCGCAGCAGCTGACAGTTCTCACATCCGCATAACCTTTGTCCGTAATCGTACAAATCAAACTACATATTCACAGCAGCAAAGCAAATTCCGCTGTCGTATTTACGTTGTTTTCTTCAATATTCAGTTAATAATTAATTTAACTTATATACACGAAAAATTCAGTTAACTTCTATCTTTTAAAAATTTAGTTTTACAAGGATCGAACTTTGGACATGCAAGTACAATATATTTGTCATATAAGTAACATAATAGTGTAAAAATTCATTTACTGTCAATGTATATTAGTTAAACTTAAACTATATTACTTAATTACGGTTAACTCATGCTATAGTACTTAATTACGGTTAGAGTCGAGTGTATGTATATTGCTCAATTCGTTCTCCTATTATTTGTCTAGGAGAGAAAGTCCAATTAATTAGGATTTAGCTAGATATAAGTATTCGCAAATAATTAAGAGACTCGGAAAGCTCGAGTCTTGATCCTTAACCTTGCCATATATATATGGTTTATGTATTGGAAAGTTCTACGGATTTGCTTAGTGTCTTTTTCTTAGAATAATTTATTCTCTACACACGAACAAGTGTGTTATTGTTAAAGAAAATAGTGTGAAGAATTCTTTTCTCATATTGGTTTTAATTTGAGAATATTGTTCAATAATTTAAATTTGATTTAACGAGAAATTAACATACGTATACATCTTATTTTTAAGGAAAGAGTTTTAGGATGAGTAGAACAATATGTGTTGGAATAACAGGAAATTTTGTTTTTCACCTCTAACTATTCAATTTTGTATTTAATGTAGCATATTACATTTTACAAACTTAAGAAACAACAACAACATACCAGTATATTTTCATATTTGGGTCTGGAGAGGGTAGTGTGTACGCATACCTTACCTCTACCTAGTGAAGGTAGAGAGTCTGTTTCCAATAAACCTTCGGCTCAAAAAAGTAGGGAGGAAGAGAAGAAGAAGGAGAGAGGGAGAGAAAGAAGAAGAAAAAGAAAGAGAGTGAGGAGGGTAGAAGGGGGGAGGACAGAGTAAGTAGCACCAAAATAGATTTTACAAACATAAGAATGGAATAATATTTACTTATTGAAGTCAAGATTGTGGATAAAGTTATAAAGTTTCTCCAGTCATATATATTATTTCGATTTTTCTCTGAAATTCTCCGTAAACTTATGCAAAATCGCAGAAGTAGATGAAGCTGACGTTCAATAAGTTTAAGTTCAATTGAGTCGATACTTCTTTCATTTCAATTTATTTGGTACATTTCGCTTCTCGAAATTTAAATTATGTGACGTAGGGCCAAGATTTTGAAATGTTATTTTTTTAATCATATTGATTTTAGAAGAATTCTAACTTATACTAATATATTTTGTACAGTCTTTGAATATCTAAATTTTAATTTTAAAATACTGAGCTGAACTAATCTAATTTAACTTCAAAATTAGTCAAATTAATTCTCGATAAACGAAATATGTCATATACATTAAACGTAGAGAGTATTTTTTATACGAAACATAGGTATATATATTTGTTAAAATAACTAAATTTTTTATAGATATTAATATTAAATAAACATTATTAAAAGTGCAAATAAGTTTAGTACTAAAAAATCTTAAAATTTAAATTATTTATTAAATCCTGAATATGCTTATAATAATAATAATAATAATTATTATTATTATTATTATTATTATTATTATTATTATTATTATTATTATTATTATTATTATTATTATTATTATTATAATAGTAGTAGCAGCAGCAGCAGCTAGGGGTGTTCATAAAAACCCAAAAAATCGAACCAAACCGACCAAAAAACCGATACTTTTTAGGTTTGGTTTGGCTTTGGTTTTGAATTTTAAAAACCGATTAAATTTGGTTTGGTTTTGGTTTTAATAAAAAAAAGAAAAAAACCGAATCAAACCGACTATAAAAGTAGCTATTTAAATTTATTATTACATATATATATATATATATAAAGTTTATAAAATTTTATGGTACATATTAGTCATTTGTATTTTTAGTCTAGTTCTTTACTATTATAATAATCTAATTCTTTGCCTTTATATTCTAGTTTGATTGATAGTTTTCTTTTGCTAAGTACAAGAATTTATTTCATGTTAAAAATTATCGATTTTTACTTGAGTACTTAAATTATCCATCACTATTTGATTCAATTATCATCAATATATCTTGGTAAATGATATATTTCTCAAAAAATAATTGATTTGATAGTGTTACATTGAAAATGTAGTCGCCGAAATATGCGTTTGGTAGTATACGTCTCATATTTAAAAAAACGATAAATAACCAAAAAACCGACAAAAATCGAATAGATAAAAAACTAACCTAATTAATTTGGTTTGGTTTCAATATTTAAAATATTAATTTACTTGATTTGGTTTTCTTTTAGGGAAAAGTCGACTCAAACCTAAACATGAACACTAGTATCATTAGTAGTAGTCATTTTATTATAAATATAGTTACAAAGAAAAATAGCAGCAAAATTTCCCACCAAAAAGAATAAAATAAAGGATGTGAGTAGGTACTAATGTGTCAAAACAATAAAGAAAGATGCTGTTACAATGCCACAAAGTGGACAGAGTTGTGTTTGTAGAGAAAATACTTGTCAGTTTGAGAGAATGGTGGTGCCAATTCCACCGATACGCCGCCACCGAAGCGGCGCAGAATACTCAACTTACGGCCAACTAATGGTTGTGCCACCTACCACCACCGCCAGTACATACTCAAGCAGCTTTAAGCTACCCCCTGGTTGGGGTGTTCAAGAAGTTCCTCGCTCCGATGGCTGTCGAGTTGACAAGGTCTCTGCATTTCCTTTTAACTTCACTTTAATAATGTAATTCTTTATGCATTGATACTGTACAACTTTCTTACTATAATAAGCAACTGACTAATTAAGTTAAATAACTTGTTGTAATAGGTTATATCATACTTTTAATGTGAAACTTCTTATATAAGTTAAATTCTTTTGCATATCACATGAGTGAGTGACCAGGAGGTCACAGCTTCGAGCCGCGGAAACTTGAGTGAATCTGTTGCGTGCATGCTATTTGTTTCTATTTTTACTTAATTGTTTCTGGTTTGGAACTTTCAACAAGAGAAAAAAGGGATAAATAATACTTCAAATTCAAAGCTATGAGATTTTGAGTTAGGTGGTGCGGTGAAAAGGGCAAGTGGTAAAAGAAAGATACTGTAAATTACTTAATACAGTTTGGATCTAATTGAAGTTGACAGGGTAACATGTTGAATGATTTTTGTCTCTCCAACTATTCAGGAGGGGCAGATGTAGCTCATTAACAACAGGTGCGAGCAAATTAAACTCACTGCTTTTAGTCCGAATTACGTATACATACTCTTCACATAGTTGAAATATTCAAAACGAATATCTACTTATACTAAGTCTACATCTAACATGACGAAGAAAAAGTGGGTGAAATGGTACTGTGTAATCCACTGGTTAATAGGATCGTACCCGCCTCTCTAGCCATTTGTTTATGTTAAAATGTGTAATGGAATTAAATTTTCATGAATGGAGGTAGGCCAACTGCAAATGAGAGAGGATTCTGTTTATTGGAACAGATGTTATCTTTTCTATCATTTGTATTGCTAGTTTTACTGACACTATATTGTTTCAAGGGCTGAGTGTTGCTATAGTATTATACTTGTGTTCTTCCTTTCAAGATTGCATGTTTCAGAGTGCGCTGCGGTTTTTAACTCTTAATTTTGATGCATAGACGATTCATTATATCAGTAACCTGTTTTTGAGTGATTTTGTCGTAGACTTTGAACATTAATGTATTTGCTGGACAACCGGATAATTTGTCCCTCGGGAACTTATACGGTAGGTCCACGGTGTAGCTCTCAAATAAGAGAAGCGTCAAGGATTTTTGAAGAAAGCTGAATTTAATTGAAAACTGGTTAGCGCAAGACCTTTTAGTCTTTAAACTGTATGTATAGCTAACAAGATCTCAAATGATAAGAACTGCTCTGTGGGCTAAATATTACTGGAAGTCCTTAACGTTATAAGCGAGAATAAATATCAAATTTCGATGGATTTTTGACGAGGTACTGAAGTTTTAAGTGACTTATATAGGCTTTAGCACCTTCTTTTTTCCTATGTGATGAAGCTAAACTTTTCATGCAGTTTTCTAAAACAGACATTATGTTTATCATGCAGTACTACTATGAGCCTGGGACTGGGCTAAAGTTCAGATCATTGAGAGAAGTCGAGAGACGATTGAACGGTGAAATATTTGCTCCAAGATCCAGGGCATTGGTAGTGAGACACAATCAGGCAAGTGTAAGAGTTGAATATTTCAAAAAGATTTGTGTAATTTCTTTCATCTTTATGATGTTTAAATATGAGTATTCTCTTTCTTATTTTGGTCTTTTTCTGTTTCCATCATCGACGGAGCATTCATGCTTCGCAGAGTTCTCTATCTCAGAAGATGGTTGTTTATGGTGGAAAGGTACTTCACTTTGGCCCTCAGTTCTTTGACTTAATTACTTTTGATGGATGGGATGTGTGGAATCTATTAGTAATTTCCCTTTGTTAACATTATTTCTTGTTGTTCCTTTTGTCGGTTATGTAAACTATTGAATCCCCTTGACATGGAGAAAAAATTCTGTAGTGATAAGGGGGTTCAAAAGTTGTTGTAGATCATTGGCTTAATTCACGATTGTGACATTCTAAATTTTTTTGAATCCCCTTGCATAAATTCCTGGTTTCGCCACTGGATGCAAAGCCATAATTCTGCTATTTATCAGAAACATTAGGTGAATGAATCCATTGAATTATATTTCTTGACAGATAGTTAAACAACAAACAAGCTCATTTTACTTTGATTAATGCTATGCAAGTAAAGACTGAAACTGATGCGACGAAATTGTAGATAGTGAGAATGGATGAAGAGCAGTTGAATCAATGGGCAATTGTTCCATCAAGAAGTGCAGCCACCTTATCCTATGAACTTCCAGATGGTTGGGTGATAGAAGAGGTACCACGTAGAGACGGAAGCTTCGTGGATAAGGTACACTCTCCTGTCCTTCAAAAATAGTGAATTCATTTATCTTTCTTGATTTCAGCTGCTATCATGTTTGCCCAGATTAGCTCTATCATTTGTGTCTAGGAAACGATGATTCATTACATGATCCAAATTTTAAACTTCTGAAAGTTCTAAATATTGTTTTCGTATCCAAATTAAGAGAGCATTCCCTTAAGAATGGATAGCGGGAGACAAGGCGGGTGGAATGTAATCAACCTGAAAAATGGTAGCCCTGTTCGTATGCTTTTCCTAAGCATCTTACATCATGTTTTATGTAGGAGATCAACTGTCAAAAATAAATGTTTCATGTAGGAGATCATTGATTTAAGTGCTTCAGTTTTGCATGATTTGCAGAGAGCTATTTGAGCGAAACTGTTCGAATGGACAACGGTCAAGTTGTCTCCGTATGACCCATAGGTCACGGGTTCGAGCAGTGGAATCAGGGTAGGTTGCTTACATCACACCCCCTTGGGGTGCGGCCCTTCCTCGGGACCCTGCGTGAATGCGGGACGCTTTGTGCTAAAGCTTCTCTTTACCATGTTGATTTCGTTTTCTGTGTGAAGTTCCATTGATTAACATGATGCTCTTTCTCATTTTGACAACTATGATAAAGACTATCCCTTTTCATGTTTTCCTGGGGAGGAGCCTTCTGCTGAAGTTGCAACTATTTTTTTTTCCTCGTATGCAGTATTACTATGAACCAGGAACCGGACTAAAGTTTAGGTCCAGAATAGCAGCACAGAGATACTTAGCAGAAATGAGAGAAGATGTTCCTTTGTCTGCTACTTTAGAAGAACTAAAAGAGAATAAACCGCTGTCCAAGATGTTTAAGTTGCACCATCAGACAAAGGTAGCTAATATCCTGAAGGTCAAAATAAGCTTGACATTATGTTTTTTTTTATGTCAAGATATGCCTCCTTTTGTGCCTTTGTAGAAATCCGTTCCATGTAAGAGAAACATCTCCGGAGAGGATTTGCAGAAGTCGTCATTTCTTTCTCCACCGGCAAAAGTAAATTGGGTTCTTTCTAGTCCTAAAGGGGATGCTTGGGACCCTTTCCTTGCCGGAACACCAATCCCTGATTCGGTAAAACAGCAATGGACTAAAAGATTCATGTTGTTCATGAATGATGAGACTCTGAACGCAGAAAACTCAGACTAGAAAGGTAAGCCAAAGTGCTAAAGCTTCAACTAATCTATACTCCTTTTCATATGCTATATGAAACTTCTGATAAGGTATTTCGGACATAACTTTACAAACATCTACAGTTGGACTTGGTAATCCTTCTATCTTTAGTAATGCTACCTATGTAGAAGAATGTTACAAGTAGCTGATTAACACCTTCGATTTGCAAGTTAATTGACATTGCTTCACATAAAACTTAATTACTATTTTTGTAGAAAAAACAAAGATTCAACTATAGTAGTTTCAAACTCATAACATCCATTATATGTAGCATGAGTTACCATTTCTTGAAAAACAGATGGAGTAGTACTGTATGACCATAAATGTTTCTAATCGATCAGTTATCTTCCTTGCAGTTAAAGATGAATAGCTGGAAAATCCAGAAAAAAAATGCAGTTGGAAACAGTAGTTTATGTTACAAGCAAAGCTTGAACTGCTTCTGACCTAGAGAATTACATGCTAATCTTGTACATACTGACATTTTCAAACTCCTCGTAATATTACTGTCTAACCATTGTACAGAATCTGTTATCCTGTTAATTCTACGTCCGCTCGTGCTCTCAGTGACCAACTGATGTATCCTATTACAGTTTTGGCAACTTTTTTCTATGGTGCATGTTTACCTTTCATAGATGGATACAATAGCTAGTTTGCTACTATGGGTGATTTGATGTCAGTTCAAGTTTAATCCAGTGTACTACATGTGCTCCATTTGAAAAGCTGGTTGCTGCTTGAATCAACAACAAATCATTGCTAAAATTATTTCTCCCTTTGCTTCATTTTACATGACGGTGTTTGATTGGCATGGAGTTTCAAAATGAAAGGAAAACTTTTGGCATATAGCCAAAGTATCATTTAGAACTTGTAGTCTTAAATATGCCGTGACATTTCATGGCTATAAGAGCATGCCATTTAAGAGTAAACTAAGAAGTCTAAGTGGGCGTTTGAACATAAGAATTGTAAAATTTCGGAAAAAAGTGAAAAAAAAATTCAAGTGAAGATGGTATTTGAAAATTAGAGTTGTGTTTGGGCATAAATATAATTTTGGGCTGTTTTTGAATTTGTGTAAGTGATCTGAAGTGAAAATTTTAAAAAATAACTTTTTGGAGTTTTTCAAATTTTCAAAAATTCTGAAATTCATCTTCAAGTGAAAATTAAAAATTTTATGGCCAAACTGATTTTGAAAAAAAAGTTTAAAATCGAAAAAAAGTGGAAAAAAAAAAAATTATGGCCAAACAGACCCTTAAAAGTTAAAAAGTTTTCAAATACATTATTATTCTTTTAGAACAAAATAAACATAAAATAGTGTCACATAAAATAAAAGAGATAAAGTAAATAAGCTCTATTTACATCATTACAAAGGCAAAATTAAAGACCTCATTTGAGGAATTAGGACCATAAAAATCGACTCAAATTGGGTCATGTCTGCTGTAATGAAACAGAACACTTTGATTTGTGTCCAGCCAAAAGTTTGGCAAATGAAAGGTATCAGGAATTTGGACAATCCTTAGAACCATGCATTCACACGTTAAACAACTAGCAAAATTCCTAGGAGAAGAAAAGAATGTATGATTAAATAAGGAAAAGAGCCCAATAATGTCTTATTTTCCTACACAAGTAATATATCTCAGTATCCACTCTGAAAACAGGAACCACCTAATAAAACTGATAATAAAAATTAAAAATCAAATATAAATGCCTACATATCCTTGAAAATATTCTCTATCTGCCATCAAATGGATAGCTTATGCTATTCCTTCACTAAGAAGCAGTGACATTATTTAAGAATGTCACCTCCCAGATAAGTAAAGAGACAGATTGTCCCTTAAAACTGAAGCAGTCTTATCGACAGATTCACAAACCTCTTGCCCGTATCCTGTATCGTGGTGATGAGATAGAGAAAACTCGTCCAGAACCTCATCTTCCATGTCAATGACAATGTTGTGGAGAATGCAGCAAACAAGGATAAATCTCGGTAGCTTGTGCTTGTCCGGTCTCCACATTAATCCATGAATCATTTTCCAGACTTCCTTTAGCCTAGCCAATGCTCTTTGTGCCACGATACGGGTTGCAAAATGCTTCTTATTGAACTCAGCTTTAGATTCTGAAAGTTCTTTCCCTTGATAAGGAGTTAAAAGCCAAGGTAGCAAAGGAAAACCAGAATCACCAATAATATATTCGCGTACTTCTGCTTCTTCGGATAGCTTTATATTGTTCCCGTTCAATCTATCTCCTTTCTCGCAAAGTTTAAAAAAGATTGAGCTCTGAAGCACTGAATTCTCTTTCATCTTTCCTGGCAATCCCGTGACAATGTCACGGAACCTCATATCGGGATCAACAACTGCTTGTAGGATCATGCTGTGGTTCTTGTTTTGATCAAGCCACACGTCAGCTGTCTGCTCGGACGAGGATAACATCATTGTGATGTGTGTAGTATCGATTGCACCACAACAGTTTGGAAGTCCTTGGATTCTTTCGAATTTAGACTTTATCTGTGACATATCGTGCTCGGTGGAAGGCCACCGTAGGTGGTGAAGCCCCTTTTCCTCAATAGCCTCTATAAAGCGCCAAGTTACTTGAGACACAGTCGAGTGGTGTGCACCAAATGAGTCACCCACTGAAATTAGAGAATTACCCGAGCTCAGCCTCCTTAGAGCTAGCGCTACTTGTTCATGCAAAGACATAGGCTTGCCATTTGAGAACACAAAGTGGGCCGACTTTGGCTGCATGTGCTCCTTTGCAAGGGAACATATGTAGTCGAAAGTGCTTCTGGACATCTTGAAAACAGATTGGAACTTATCCAAACCCTTCGATGGAGAAACATTTCCTGCAGAAAAGATAATTTATCCACAAGGCAAAATAATCAAATTTCATGCTGACCATCCAAAAGGCAGGATTCACCTGTAATCAATCACAATCGAGAAATGAGAGTATGAAACTTGGAAAGAATGAAATTTAAACTCCACCAAATTATGTATTTAAGGTAATCCATGACACTGGACCAAGCAGCCAATTATTTACAACTTACATGCAACTATATACCTGAAAATGAATTTAAAAAGTGAAAATCACACAGTTGAGCACATCTAATAGCAAGAATTTTAATGTTTAAGCAACATTGCACGATACGATAAATCATTTGACGTCAATCACAGACTTCATTTGGTTGAATAGGCTTTCCATTATGGATCAAACAATTCATCATTCATCAGAGTAACCACAACTTTTATCAACAGATGCAGTTCAAATGGCATTTTCCCTCAAATTGGATTATTTCATGCCCTTGTTTATGAATGTGTTCCAAAAAATAACATACATATTCTTTTTCCTTTTGACAAGCAAAACCGACTAAAATGAACAAGGGAATTCCATCTCTACCTTGCTTTGATATTGTCCAGTAAAGCAATATGTGAAAAATCAAGACAATTAAGGATACCACCAATTACCAAGGAACAACAAATATTATTCTTTTGATCATTTTTTAAACTTCTGTTTATTTTTCCAACTCTTACTGTGAATAGGAACACCTTTCCGTAACTATTTCTTTTTCTTTGCACAATCTTTAGCTTAAGAAACAGAGAACGGTCTATTCAATCTTAAATGACTGGAAAAGAACACAACAGCATGATAAACAAGAAATGGCGACTTTCCTATTTATTGAGTAGACAAATCACTGCCTTGTTTAATTACGAACAATTCAAAAAATCTATCTCCTTTCATTTTATAAATTAAACCGCCCTTCCGACTCGCCTCCATTGATAATATAGTAAACAAGGGGTTTTCACAAAGTCTATTACTTCGCCTCAGGTATCCATCTAATCTCAATTTCTGAAGTGCTAACATAAATATCTGTCACAATTTCTGAAGTAATAACTTAAATATCTCATGTTAATCACCATTTTCATTTTCTTTCAACATAGATTGCATCGTCCTACACTGTTAGGCTTGTAAAGTGACTTCATGTTTGTATTTCTCATATAGTTCAGAACAAAATATAATTGTTTCACATGCTGCCAAATATGGGACACCATTCTTATGGCAGTCCTAGCTAAAAATACCAAATAGTTCCTCTAATTGTGCCTCAAGCATAGGAGGCAGCAGCGCACATGCATAAAAAGCACAAAACAACAAGCTGACACCCACCATAAAAATTAATACTGTAATAATAACCTTTTTAAAAAATTATTTAGTAGCATATTCGTGTGGGTTCTGAAACCTTCAAGAGTCTATGGATTACTCGAGAATGTAATAGTTACTGGCACTACTCGTACATATACATATTTTATACACACACATGTATTTATATGCATATAAATTTGGAAAACACCTAAACCTCTCACAAAGGTGCTGCTCAAAATCTTTTTGAGAAAAAGATTATTGCTATTATGAAGGGGAGCCTTGGCGTAACTGGTAAAGTTGTTATCATGTGACCAGGAGGTCATGGGTTCGAGCTGCGGAAACAACCTCTTGCAGAAATGCAGGATAAGGCTGCGTAAAATAGATCCTTGTGGTCCGGCCCTTCCCTGGACCCCGCGCATAGCAGGAGCTTAGTGCACCGGGCTGCCCTTTTTTATTATTGCTATTATCTTTGATGGATAAAAGATTATTCCTAATAAATGGATGTTTGTGTCTAGTGCACTGGTGCTACGTAGGATGTAAGCACCTCAGAAACCTAAGGCGTCCTCTATTGCTCCATCGGTGATCCTATGTAGTAGATGAAGAAGTTATATCAGTAATCGATGCTACCAAAAACTCATTGGTATAGTTGATTCTCTATCAACTTTTGGCACCAAGTAACTTGTGGTATATCTACAACCACTAAATAGCACTAAAATTGATATAGACAAAGATATACCTGATGAAAGAGCTGACAGGCATTTCCTCATTGGCCTTCTCTTTTAATTCTTGCCCATTCAAAGAAACTAAGCTAGAATATCTTATTGGCTACCACTAACTAAACATCTCACTTACAGATTCAACAGCTTTATAACTCTAGATCTACTTGAATATCATCATAATATCCACGCAGATAGCAATGACATAAGCACTGTAATAGATTCTAGTAATATCTTTGTAGGAAGAATGGCAGCAGATAAAAATGGCATTTACTGCAGCAACTCCTTAACCATCATCTATTTCCTAGTAAAATATGTCGCATACATATGCTTCAGCTACATCTCCACAGTGAGAATGGTAGTAGAGAAACCTCTGTGGCCACTGGCCTTTGCTTCAGCTAATCCATGAATTTCTCCTCCTAATTGCAGTTGACAATTCAGTACAAATGCCATAAATTTCATACTTTCCAAGACATTCAATTGTTAATTGATCTTTAGAGAAACTACATATGCTCAACATTTGTGGCAGCCAGGTCTAATGACTTCACCCGAACTGCGGTTTATGTGTAAGACATTCATCCAATTACCATGTACGTAGCAACTGAGAGGAACACAACTAGCCTGCTAGTACAAGAGGACCACCACTGTAATCCACTGAAAGTAAGAAGAGTAACACTATCATTTTCTAAAGTCGGCAATATGCAAACCATTTAATCTGCTAGGTTAACTGGCAGACTGCATCTTCAAAGAAAGAATGCAATGGCAAACCAAAAACGTTCCTTTCTAACTTCAATTATTTTAGCTTATTTGCCAGTATGTTGAATATTTGGGCAACCTTGTCTGACCTTGGTATCTCCTTTGGTCCGAGTACTTCGGCAAAAAGTTGTCATTTGGTCCAAGTACTTCAGCAAAATTTTGTCCCTTAGATACACCCCTAATTGAATTCGATATATACTAACCCCATCTCTATATGACCAAGCCAGTGTTGTCTTGCAGCCAAGAGAGGTTTGGACAGTATTACTCTGGGTTCATTAAGTTCTTGGCTTCAATGTAGAATGAAAACTTTAGATCCATGTGACGACTTAAAAGGTAGATGCCAAACAAGAAACTGCTAGAAGTGAATGAATACGTACTTTGATCATGCTTCAACACTTTTTCTTTTTTAAAAAAAGAGAGAGAACAATTTCCTGTTAAATCTAATGGTTTCTTTTTTGGCGGATAATCAGGAACCTGTTGTGGTATCTAGCATAAATATCCAGTTAATACAAAACATGCTCTCCAAGGAGCATGGGGAAAAAACAGAGAAGTCACCATATTTTTAAGAATGTACTAATCAAGAGGATGTTAAAGAGAAAACCATCACCTATCATCAGTAGATGTTAGCCTAGGATAATAGATGCAAACTTTTACATGCAGATGAATCTCACGTCAAGATCTCAAGCCAGCTAAAAATTGTAAATGGTTCTCTAAGGGCCAAAAGATGAAGTAAAAGCAGAATGGTTATAATTTGGTCGAAGGAACAAGAAACTGCTTTCCTTTGAAGCATTACAGGGATAGAAAGGTAAGGAGTCAAGAAGCTTCATTGGATGTAGTCGTGCATGAGGAACTCGGTCAATATGTAAAATACCACAGGTGGGCTCCCTGAAGAAAAATGCAGGAATTATCCCATCTGTCCAAGCCTTGGTGGACAGAGTTAACCAATACATGTGCTGGTGGGAGGTAGCAGGTATACCGTGGAATTGATCGAGGTGCGTGCAAGCTGGCCAAGACATACCACGGTGACTTGCAAATTTCATTTTTGGCTCTACGAGATGTAATGTTGGATAGCTGGTCCAATTTAAGGCCAGGTCTAATACTGATCTTCACCGTCTAGACTAACAAATGCAATTACTTGAGATAAGCTAATATGTGTTGATCACCGCACTCCAAATGCCAATTTCTAAAATATAGTTTTCTTTTTCTTTCTCTTTCTTATTTTGGTCAGCAACTTGGTTTTGATTCTCAAAATCTTCTAAGTATCTTCTCTAGCTTTTCAGACTTTAAGCTCTAGAATAAAATGGAATACCACATCAACCAAAAGAGCAACACAAATTTTAGCTGTTAAATCAGGAGCCGTAGGTGTAAGGAGAGCCTTAGTTATCAGTATCCTACTTCTGTGAACACAGAAAAAGAAACTATTGTTTACTTGATACCGAAGAACTAAGACTTCATAGTTGATATTCAAAATATGTTAGCGTTTCGCACCAGTCCTCACACGCTAAAAGCAAAAGGATCATGAGTACAATTTTTATGGTAAAACATACCATTCAAGCAAAGCAACCTTAATTGTAGAAAGAACAAACAGTGTATTGTGTATTATGCAGATGAATTTTTTTTTAAAAACTCTCCTCTATATCTTGGAGCTTTTAGCAATGTGCACCCTACATGGATTTGCAAACTGCTAAAATTGCTGATTAAACGCGTGAAAGTTTTCAAATGCTATTGTTATAAGTAGAAACGCCAGTCATATGTAGTTAGCAGTCCAAAGATGGATCATTTGACAAGAGAATTAAGGATAAGACCTATCAAAGCACAAATTCTCAGGTCTAAACTTGTCTCAAATGGCACTCTATCTTTTATCTAATCTCAAATAATTACAGTGCACATACTCCTAATTCATAATAATTCAATCAGAAAAGGAAATATCAGCAAAAAATAGGAAAATCAAGAGGCTAATACCAGTACAAACTTTTAAACTGCTCTAAACTGTGTAAACCATCAACATATTTCCAAATTTAGGTCATTATTATTACATTAGCATAATAATTTAACACATTCTGGTTTTTTGGTCAACAAGAGCATTATACACAGTTGAAACAGGAAAACAAAACTAAATTAGGGATCTTTTGTTCGAATATCGCGACACATTAACAGAACAGAAGCGTGTAACATCAATGAGAGGCAAAGAAAAACACAAATTTAATTATCCACAAATCAAAATTAACTATACGCAGATGATCAAGGGGTAAAAACCAATATTCAATACATAAAAAAAGACAAACTTTTTTTCAACACATACATAAAACCAAAACAGGCAAAGCAAGAAAAACCAAGTTTGCAAAGATTAAATTTTTACCAGCAATTCTTTTGGATAAAATCTCGAACCAATCAGCAGCAGAGCCATTCTGTGAAGACCCAGAAGCTAAATCATCTTTTGCAACTTTCTTCTCTACTTTTCTCTTCTTTTTTTGCCCTCTAACAGGACCCATTACTCAAATTGAATCAAAACCCACAAATCCCACTTAATTCAAACATAACACAAACCCCATTTCATTATAAAAGAAAAAACACAAACAAAGATCATATACAAGTATTTAAGACACAAAAACATGCAAGTTATATATGTATAATAGATATATGTAAAAGATGCTTTAGTTACTTGGTGTCATTGGTGTGTGTTTTTGGTGTGAGTGGTTTTCTTGAAATGTTCCAAAGCATGCAAAGTACATATTGTTAGAGAAAAATAAAAAAGGAAATACATATTGTGGGTTTTGACATAAATAGAATTAGAGAACAGAAAAGGATAGGGAGTATTGTGTTTAGTGTTTGTTTGTTTAAGACAATGTGACAGACATGGGAATTGGTCGAGACTTCAAAAGAGACTCAGTTTATATACAAATGGACTATGGTTATAGATTTCAGAGTGAAAAAGAGACGCAGAAATTTTAGTGTAAATTGGATTTAAAGGGAAAAAATGGGTTGCTACGGTTTAGTCAGGCTATGGAATGTCGATATTACCAATTTGTAATAAGTTTTGCTAGATCTATAATCTAGATTAAGGGGAATTTAGAGAAAGAAAATGGTAAAAATTAACTCGCACGGGCGCTTTTATATCAAGTCAACAATTATTTTTATATATGTTTTTTATACATACATGTGTCATCTTCGGAGGCGGAGCCACCTTAGGCTTCGCTGAAAAATTACACTTATAACTTGATCAAATAATTATTTTTATTTATATATATTATATGTTAAGTTTCCTTAATTTTTTAGTGGGTTTACTCTCTCATATTTTGAGACCTCTTTGTAAAACTTTTGGCTGCACTACCGGTCATCTTACCATGGTTAAGTGTATACTTCAATATCACAACTTTCAAACAGCTAAAGTTAAATTATTTATTATGATGTAAATATTTGGTGGAGATAAATATTGACTAAAGAATAGCGTAGCTTTTTATTTTCTCGTATACTTTTTGTTTTTATTGAAATATAAGTAAATAAATGCAATTTCTCTCAAATACTTCAAACAATTAGGCGGACAAGTTTATATAATTTAAAATAGTATTAGAGTCCATCACATAGGATGCAAGAATCTAACTTGCACATGAGGGGACATATGAAAAACATAAATAAATAAATAAATAAACCTCATAATTTAAGATTTTACAATGAGAAAGTTCACACAGTTCAACAGTTAGGAATTGCTTTTCAAGTAACATAATTATTTGCTTTAAAGCATGTAGGTAGAGTTATAGAATGCCACAACACATTTCACTTCTTACTGACCAAGCCAGTGAACTTAATATAAATTTATATGATAAGTAAAATACATATCATAAAATATTTCAACTATAGATTTACACGTAGTTAGAGTTTAAAATAATGGGTGCAGCCACACCCAGAAGTCTGGCAAGTGTAGGTCAATGTCGTTATAAATTTATTGTAGCTACTATCCAATTGTGCGCACCTCTTATATATATGTTACTTGGCTCTTATCATCAATCAATTTGTTAAATCTTTGTAATATTACTCATTGATTTATATATTGCTTTTTTACCTATTAAACTGTAGACCTTTCTTAATTAGCATTACCATGCCAAATGACTTTACTAATTCGGTTGTAGATTGATGATCACGCCCAACTCTAGTGCTCAAAAGGATAAACGGTCGATGCAAATATAATTTGGTCTAAGAGTCCGGAGTCGAATCCCACAGAGAACAAAGGCTTAGCTACAATTGTTCAATATTGCTAAGAAATACAAGTCCAAACAATTTCTAAATTATAAAGATTGAGATTTATATTTCTAACGAATTAACTAGCAAATACTAGAAAGCGGTAAAATTATCAACTAACGAGACAAAGGGTTGGAGACTAAATTAAGGAGGTCTAGAGTTATGATTTCCCTAATTGTCGGAATCCTTCCAACTATGTTCCCAACAATTTCGCCGATGTATGCTCTACTGATCGTGAGCACTTTAGGTGTCGTAATTCTCTCTCGAGTAACTACAACAATTTACTAGACATATTCTCTCGAACTACGCTAATTGGCTTCATCGAATCGCTCACTATGACCACGTCAAGGCTTTGTTATTTCTAAACTTACCTTTAAACTCACTGTATTGATTTCTCACATACGTTAGGAGTGACGTTGTTCAACAACCACTTAAATATGTATCGTTTCTCAAGCAACACATAATAAATAGGCACAGTCAATCGATGGCCATTCAATCAACTGAAATAAATACGTAGTTGAACAAATAGATAAATTCAAAGGCTAAATTATATTAAAACATAACAAGAATTCATCCTACAAAAGGTTCCATCAAAACCCTAGATAATAAATTAGCTATTCATAATAGTATGCATAATTACAATACTAGAATTCATAACCAATAATAGAAATAGGAAGAAGGAAGTGAGAAACTTGTAGAAGAATTCTCCGCCTTGCTCCTAGTGTATTCTTGCCTCCTTAGGTCGAATCCCCAGTCTCCTTAGCCTCTTTAGGTCTAAATTGTGTCAAAAATATGTCAAAAGTATGTCCAAGGTCCTCAAAATACCGTTTTTCCATGTATATATACCAAGTAGGGTCTGGCCCAAACAATTATACCTTCTCCTACGCGAAAAAGGACACTTTTCCAGGTCAGGACGTCCGCGGCCGCGGATTAAACCGCGGATTTGGCCGTGGATTTTACCCAATGTTCTGCCTCACATCCGCGGCCAGATCCGCAGTCGCGGATTCGACTGCATTTTTCAGGCTTTTCTGTTTGGAATTTGGAAAAACGTAAAACATAAAAGTTGTAGACCTTTGAATTAGATTTCCAACAATATATTGTGAAGCTCAAATGGAGTTTTGAGCGAAAAGTTATGTGCATTTTACTAGACAGTGCGCAATATGCCTACTCGATTTTTCGTTCGTTCTTTACTATCATCTGTTGATCCTCGAACACGATCCCAGATTAATTTCTTGGGCTTTTACTCAGACTTCAAAGCTCCAAATCACTTGAATTCATTTTATAATATCTACATAGCTCGAAATCACTCATACAAGGCATAAAACACACAATGAGTGCAAAATACTAGCGATTAAAGCTCAAACTCAATTAAAGTGCAGTAAATTAGAGTGTAATAAGCGACTAAAATACGTAATTATAGCCTATCATCAACACCCCACACTTAAACCATTGCTCGTCCTCGAGCAATCAAACTTCACTTTATATAGACACGACCTTTTTAAATAATTCTCCTAACTCATCACACCAAGAATACTTAAAATAGACAAAGCACAAAAGCGTAACATCTTCACCTCAAGATTTGACTTACAAGTACCACGCATTATTCACAACTCACTCACTTACTCTAACATAGAGATCATTGACATTACCTTTCCTTCATGAATCAAGTGCCCCCACATAACAAAAGAGAGTAGTTCCACACAATAAAATTTAAGAACACTTAGGAACTCAAGATAGAAAGAATTCGCTCACTCTCAGAAATAACATTCATATGCCACAAAAGATGTACCATAGGCTTGCCCGTAGTATACTACTCTACTAATCGAGCTCATTCAGTCTAGGATCAAGTAGGACTTTATCTGGTTGTAATGTAGGCTGTGGGACGGGTAGGATACATTTAGATATAAGAGTGACTACACCTCCCTAAGCACTTTAATACATATACTTTAACATTCAAACCCCATACTTATGTCAAACCAAACTTTACCTTAACATCAATGAATATTACCCCATACTTTTTTAAGCACAATTACATCAAGAGTCACTACTTATCAAGGAATATTTTTTTTCACATCAATACAACTATTTTTTCCTTTTCTTTCTTTTTTTCAATTCAAGTGGCTTTTACTTTTTCAAAACATTGCACCTTTCTCCTTATTTCATTAGTTCCACCCAAAAGCCAAACCATCCACTCCACACTTTAACTTTTACACAGTTCATAATAATTCAAGTGCTCATGAGAGGTTAGAAGGTTCAAATAGATGGTTAATTCAAACAAATGGGTAAGGCTCGTAATGTGGTTGCCAAAGAAACAGGATTACAGGCTCAAAGGGGTTAACTACGATACATAACAATTAGGCGGGGAAAATATATATATGGCTCAACAAAGAGACGCCTATATCACTTCCAAGACTGAACAAAACTACTATTTCGCTTTGCAAACACACAGGGCAAGTTCTAGGCATCAAATGTAATGCACAGAATAACACCCAAACCTCACACACACATGGCACATAACTCACTCAGGATTGGATTCATCAAGACACTCTAGTCAAAGCAGTTTAGCAAATTTAAAATCATACAATTTAAGGTACTTATACAAGAGTCAAGAACTGAGCATAAGCGTCACAACCAAAGTACTCACTATTCTCAAGGCATAACAAAGGTAAGAGATATTGCTTCAATTCAAAACACAACACAATAGCTCCTATTCCTAAAAAAATAAAACTAGTTGCACCCGGTTCAAATAAAACCCTTGAAAAAGAACTGTGGCACAAAAAAAACTAAGGAGGAATTACTACACTACCTACAAAAAAAATCTTTTTATCTTTTTCCTTTCGACTTAAATCCCTCAAGAAAAATATCTAATAGATCCATCGTCGGGAAAAGTCCAATCTTTTCTATTTTTGTAAAAAAAAATATTATTCAATTAAACTACCACAACTAAAATAGCATGGAAAGTCACCCAAACAATCTCCTCACCCCACACTTAAAATTGTGCATTGTCCCCAATGCACACCTATACATACAATAGGGTAAAAGAAACTATCTGGAAGGCCAAAGGCCGACGCACTAGCATCTCATGGGTACTCAGACTTCTCCCAAGCCTAGTCCTTCGTGCGGATACATCACACTTAGTTCCAACCATCTGGTTTGTTGTTGCATTCTTCTAATGGCTTTGCGTTCCATGCTCTTAAAAAATCAAAAATCGACACTACAAAAATAATACTATAATAAATAAATAAAATAAAATAAAAATAAAAAAATAAAGCTGGGTTGAATCCCAACAAGCGCTTGATTTAACGTCGCGGCATGACGAAAACTACTTTTTGTCTCCACCTTGAACTTATGAATTGGACCCCAAGTTTTGATTCTGCTCTATGATCATGCTCTTGGGGCGATACAAATTGTTGCGAGCCAAAAGTTAAATGAATTTTCATCCACTTTTTGGCTCTCCACCGAGGAGTGTCACCTTGCCTAGGCGGCCTTGAAATTTTCAAAATATAAGGCTCATCTACCTCTTCCATGGACTGCTTTTATGCTCGTAAAAATCCATTACCATTTCACCGTCTGAACATAATATAGAGAAGTGTTTGGAATGAGGTCCAACGCGCTCAAATACATGAACTTCAAGATTTTCGACATCCTCAACACCTATCATACTAGAGTCAACTAAATTTATATCCTCAACTTCCTTGGTTGACTCTAGTATCTCTTCTATAACATCGACATCCTCAAAATCTAGTTCAATTGATTGTTAGTGTTCTACTCTGTCCTCCTCCCTTAGCACCTCAATTTTTGCATCTAATACAAGCTCCTTTTGGCTACTATCCATAATATTAGCTGGTTGAGCATTAAATGCTTCAACTAATTGACGCACTTGTGCCTCCAGGTTGCGAATAGCAGCATCTTACCTTTTTATGTGAAGTTGTTTCTTATTATTTTGCTCCACAAGGCACTTTAGCATATCCTTGATCTCTTTCAGGTCAACATCTCTGGGTTCTTTGTTCCTATACTTCACAAGAAAAAGAAGAATCATCATAGTAAGGGGTTGGGGGAAGATAAGAAGTATAAGTACAACTATGAAAGTGACCATCTTGACCACCATATATATCACACACATTCCACACATAAGATTGAGTTGGTGCACATAACTCGCTCTCGGAAATATTTTGATAATTTTGCAATGGGTGGCTTCCTTTATAATATGCATAAGGAGGATCAAAAGTGAAATTACCAACATCAAAACTCTCATAATTCCAAGATGTCATGTCTCTCAAGTCAAAAATAAAAATTTAAAAAATAATCAGATACAAGAAAACAAAAATAAAAGTTCAAACTTGCAACCTAGAAATATGTACACCTACAGCTACACGTTAGTTCTCCGACAATGGCGCCAAAATTTGATCACGCCCAACTCTAGTGCTCAAAAGGATAAACGGTCGATGCAAATATAATCTGGTCTAAGAGTCCGGAGTCGAATCCCACAGAGAACTAAGGCTTAGCTATAATTGTTTAATATTGCTAAGAAACACAAGTCCAAACAATTTCTAAATTATAAAGATTGAGATTTATATTTTTAACGAATTAACTAGCAAATACTAGAAAGCGATAAAATTATCAACTAACGAGACAAAGGGTTGGAGACTAAATTAAGGAGGTCTAGAGTTATGATTTCCCTTATTGTTGGAATCTTTCCAACTATATTCCTAACAATTTCGCCGATGTATTCTCTACTGATCGTGAGCACTTTAGGTGCCGTAATTCTCTCTCGAGCAACTATAATAATTTACTAGACATATTCTCTCGAACTACGCTAGTTGGCTTCATCGAACCGCTCACTATGACCACATCAAGGCTTTGTTATTTCTAAACCTACCTTTAAACCCACTGTATTGATTTCTCACATACGTTAGGAGTGATGTTGTTCAACAACCACGTAAATATCTATCATTTCTCAAGCAACACATAATAAATAGGCACAGTCAATCGATGGCCATTCAATCAACTGAAATAAATACGTAGTTGAACAAATAGATAAATTCAAAAGCTAAATTATATTAAAACATAACAAGAATTCATCCTACAAAAGGTTCCATCAAAACCCTAGATAACAAATTAGCTATTCATAATAGTATGCATAACTACAATACTAGAATTCATAACCAATAATAGAAATAGGAAGAAGGAAGTGAGAAACTGGTAGAAGAATTCTCCGCCTTGCTCCTAGTGTGTTCTTGCCTCCTTAGGTCGAATCCCCAGTCTCCTTAGCCTCCTTAGGTCTAAATTGTGTCAAAAGTATGTCAAAAGTATGTCCAAGATCCTCAAAATGACGTTTTTCCATGTATATATACCAATTAGGGTCGGGCCCAAATAATTATACCTTCTCCTACGCAAAAATGGATACTTTGCCAGGTCAGGACGTCCGCGGCCGCAGATTTGGCCACGGATTTTACCCAGTGTTCTGCCTCACATCCGCGACTGCAGATTCGACCGCATTTTTCACCCTGTTCTGTTTAGAATTTAAAAAAACGTAAAACATGAAAGTTGTAGTCCTTTGAATTAAATTTCCAACCATATATTGTGGAGCTCAAATGTAGGTCTGAGCGAAAAGTTATGTCCATTTTACTAAATAGTGCGCAGTATGCCTACTCGATTCTTCGTTTGTTCTTAACTATCATCCGTTGATCCCCGAACACGATCCCGACTTAATTTCTTGGGCTTTTACTCAGACTTAAAATTTCCAAATCACTTGAATTCATTCTATAACATCTACATAGCTCGAAATCACTCCTACAAGGCATAAAACACACAATTAGTGCAAAACACTAGCGATTAAAGCTCAAACTCAATTAAAGTGCAGTAAATTAAAGTGTAATAAGCGACTAAAATACGTAATTATAGCCTATCATCAATTGACCTTGTCATTGTAGTATTACCAACTAATTTCACACCAGCAGCAACGACAACAATAACAACAAACTCAGTGTAATCTCACAAGTAAGGTCTGGGGAAAGTAGTATGTACGCAGCATTGCCCCTACCTTATGAAGGTAGAGAGAATATTTTCGGTAGAACCTCCGCTTAGGAAAAACATAGTAACAATATTGTTGAAAAGAAAAATAATAGTGTCTAAACCATGGAAAGGAAACGGTAACACGAAACAGTACCAAAAAATAACAAGATAACAAGAAAATTAAAGCAAAATAAAAAAGAACTAATAATAATACAAATCTAATTAAATATAAGAAAATACAAGAATATTATTGATCCTACATGTAAGAAAAAGATACGCTTGTAACTACCTACTAGTCTTCTACTCTAATTCTTGACCTTCACAGCTTCCTATTAATGGTCTCGATAAGCAGTAGATGTGTCATGTCCTACCTTATCACCTCTCCTAAATACTTTTTAAGTCGACCTCTAGCTCTCCTCAGACTCACCATTGCCAACCTCTCACACCTTCTCATTGGGGCCTCTTTACATGCCTGAACCATCTTAATCTCGCTTCCCATAACTTGTCCACCACGGAGGCCACTCCCACCTTGTCCCGAATATTTCATTCTTAATTTTCTCTCTCTTAATATGCTCACACATCTATCTCAATATCTTTATTTTCGTTATTTGCAACTCCTAGACATAAGAGCTCTACACTGGCCAACACTTCGCTTCATACATCATAGTCGGCCTAATAATTTCACACTAGCATTCCTACTAATTCTGTGGCAATTTCAGATATAGTTTATGCGGCTTCAATAAAGTTCAAGATTTAAAGGTTGAACCACATATTTCTTTGAAGATATGTGCACAAGGAGTATTTAAATCAGCTATAATGTTTTAACAAAACTCAAAATATAATCCACGTCCAAAGATTCATCTCTAACAATGAGAACTTCAAACACTAAGGAAGGTTACTCCCCTTTTAACTACCAAATATTTTACTTGCATTTAATTTGGTAGGAAAAAAATGAAGTAAGCGAGTGATGTAAGTCCTAAGACCAAGAAAAAGTTGCGAAAGGGAATGTAATTATAATATTGTAAACAAATTAATCTTTATCTTCTAGTTGACAAATGGTCCTTTTTTCTCCAACGATTTAATTAAAATGTAACATGGATAGTAGTAAAAGTATATGATTATATAGACCTCGCAAGGCAATTACTTTATAGTATTTAAGTCTTTCTCCAAACGAAGGCAAATTCACTAAAACAGAAAAAGTAATACGTACCATGAAGAAATTTACGTAACAATTCTATATATATTCTGGTCAACGCAAATACTACCAACAATGGGCAAAATTCAAAAATAACCAGATTTACAAGTGGTAATTGAAAAATAACTACAGTTTCAAAAGTAATCGAAATTTAGCCATTTTTCATGTAAAGATAAATTTGAACGAAATACTGTTCAAAATCCGGAAAATATTCCAGTATAATATACTGGAGTTCCAGTAGAATATACTGGTCCAGCATAATATACTGGAAGTTCATACACAGGTGCTCCAATCTCCAGTATAGTATGCTGGAACTTTCCGTGTGTTGGAGTTCCAGTATAATATGCTGGAGATTGGAGCACCTGTGTATGAACTTCTAGTATATTATGTTGGAACTTTTCGTGTTGCAGCAAAATAGTGGCTATTTTTCAATAACTTTGCAAACGCTGGTTACTTTTCAATTATCAGTCCGAAAACTGGTTAGCCCGTGCTATTTTCACTCATCTCTCTCACTAAGCCCAATCTAGATATTGGCCTTCCCAATTCACGGGAACATGATTTCTTATTGGGCCTTAAGTGAGGCCCATATAATTATGTTTAAGGAAAGAAGAATTAACCCAAATAGCCGCTCACCCTACCACTTAAACTAAAAATAGACGGTGAATGTATAATATATGCATAATTTATGTATTATATATGTATAATTATGTATAATCTATATATATGACTAGAAAAAGTAAACAATTAATATGGCCGGCTATATGTGTAAAAATCCCTTAAGGAAAACCCAAGATAAAGCCTATGTTTGCTGAACCAGCTCAGTGTCATGGGCTGAAACCTGTTAACTGTATTTTTGCAAACTTTTCAACCTTATGCAAAGATGCAGTAAAAATGTTTTTACAATTATGTATAAGATGTGTATAAACGTGAGTAATTATTGCATAATTTATATATACTAGCTAGAAAAAAGTAAATAGTGAATTTGAACGGTTATTTGTGTAAAGATCCCAAATGTTAAATACATTTACGTATCTATATTGAACATGATTAGTAACCTCAAAAGGGTGGATAACATACTATTAGAGACTGCGAATATTTTTGCTGCATCAATGCATAAAACTTAAAATCAGACTAATATGCTTCCTTTGATCAAACAGAAACATAATTGTAAATTGGCTAAATACAGAGTTTCAAATCAAATGCCAATGTCTTCCATTGAAGATATGAAAATGTAATAAAGATAAGCTGCAATTCTACTGAGGCAAGTGACACTTTGAAGATTTAACCCAAATAGCCGTCTACCTAATCTCTTAAACTTAAAATAGTCAGCGGATGTATAATATATATATATATATATATATATATATATATACATACATATACTAATTTTAGAGTACGCGCTTTGCGCGTGTACCCCGTCTGAATAAGCATAGATTTTAAGAAAAAACACATAAATATTTATATTACAAGTGTATTTGAGTGGTAAGATAAAAGTTAAGAAAAAATATAAGTTTTTGAAAATAATGATTATTGATCATATATATCTAATTCAATAAAGCAAAAAACTTCTCATAAAAGTATTCAATTCGTCTAAATCTATGTTATCAAACTTAAATTTATTCCAACTTTATTTATTTTAGAATAAATATAGAATATAATCTTTTAGGAATTTATTATATATTCCCTCCAGTCCATAATAAGTGACTTTTCGACCTCTTTATTTTCGTCTAAAATAAGTGTCCTGTCTAATCAAGAAGAAATTAACTTTATTTTTTTCAAAATTGCCCTTATTTACATATCTCAACGCAAATTTTAGTTAAGGGTAATTTAGTCAAAATATATTTTTTCTAGGAGTTAGTATTCTTTTTAAGGAATGTGCCAAAGGTCAAAAAGTCACTTATTATGGATCGGCGGGAGTAATAAATCTTTATTTTCAATTTTTTATATAAAGTTCCATCCAATTTTGTTATTCTTGTTTAAGTTAAGGTGATTATTCACTTTTTGGCCAAATAACATAGCAATGTTAAATTATAAAGAATTAGATTATAATTAAAAATGCAAATACTAAACGAATTAAGGGGCCATCTTGTAGTACTTTGGAAAAAGCATAAGATGAAAAGAAATTACATAAAGATTTCTAAACGTAATGGAACTAAAAATTATCACGGGTTCGGATCCACGGGAATAAGAAATTCTCTTTTGTAATTTGAAAGTGAATAACAAAAGATTATTTTTGTATTTCACGTAAGTCTAATAAGGTAAGAATATATAAGTAGAATCAATTTAAATTTCTAAATATTAGGAAATTCTACCTAATTCAAATGAGGAAAGAATTAATAACCAAAATTTTAGTCGACTTTAAAGTCTTTAATATTAGAAAAATAATTAAATTATAAATTTGCCCAATGTAAAATTTATTTTTAAAGGGTAAAAAAGACAAACGATATTTTGCTAAGGGTCTTCGTGCTTTTAATATAGTACTAGACTTAATGTACGCGTGTTGCGCGTGCCTCTCGTATTAATGAGAATAAACTAAAAAAATATAAGCATTGTTCAAAAATATATTTGCATTACAATATAAAAACTATTAAAAATATTACATGTTCTAAAATGATGATTATGTTAATCATGATTAGGGAGTGGATCCACTCTACTGGTTTTTTCTTAAGTTTGTTCAGTACTTGCTTCATTGTACAAAAGTATCATAGGAGTAGCATTTGATTGAAAGATATATGAAGTTATGAACCCTTGGGTACGTGCGTTGCATGTATATTATTAGTTATTACTTCCCCATTTTAATTTAGATGACACATTTCGCTCATCGAGGGTCAAACTATGTGAACTTTGACCAATATTTTAGAATTTTTTTTATCATATTGACATGAGAAAAATAGCAACTTATAGTACTTTCTGTATTGTTTTTGAATAACTAAATATAATTTTGAAATACTGAGTTGAATTAATTCAATTTAGCTTCAAATTTTAGTCAAATTGACTCTCTATAAGCGAAATGCGTCATCTAAATTGAAATAGAGGGAATATTAAACTTGTGTCTGGTGTATTAACAACAATTAAAAATTTTTTACATACATAGTACTCATTTTATGATAGTGCTAAAATTTTATCATAACTTTCACATTTTATTAACAAAAATAAAAAAGATTGCGAAACCTAAATTGTGTTCTACACTTTCTTAATGTGAATTTGCACTGTATTTTTTAAGCTGGTATAGCTAAGGGTGGCATGTGGCCCGGGCCCGGTCCTAAGTGGGTTTCGTGGGTCTGGTCCTAAGTGGGCCGGCGGGACCACGCGGGCTTCTTGTTGGAATCGGCCCGGGACCGGGACCACAAACTAACGGTCCTGGGTTAAGTGGGTCGGTCCCGGGCCTAAGAGGGCCCAATGGATACTTTATATTTTTTAATTTTTTTTAATAAAAGTTAGAGAAAAAAATGGTAATAACAATATCTAAGGCAATTCCTTGTAAATTATATTATAGAATTGTGACCTAAATTTTTTAATTCAAATTTAAAGACAAAAATATTTTAAAGAGATATTCAAAGCAATGCGTTATAATTTTATTATAGCATTAAAAAAATATGGCAATATCTTTCTTAGTCTTCCTCCCCCCTATGGAACGAGCACAACAAGATATTAATACCACAATTTAGAAGAAAAAGAAACTAATCAAGATGTGCCAAAATACAAGTTACATATTAATTTTTGTTCATATAAGTTACATAGTATCTATTACAAATTTCATAACTCCTTCAAGGTTCGGAGGAATTTTTGTTGGTGGTGGTGAAAAAGAAGCTTGGTCATCATCGCTTCCGGATGAAGCAGCATCCTCCGCAAGTTCAACTAGCATTTCTTCATAAGTTTCATCTACCTCTGGTTGTGATTCAACAAGTCCAAAATTTTTTCTTTCCGAACGGATCCAATCTCTAAAAAGTACTGATTTTTCAAAGCTCTCCCTTATAGACGCTCTATAATCACCGAATTGAAGTCTTGCTTGACTGAAAGCGCTCTCTGATGCTACTGTTGAAGCTTGAATAGTTAAAATGTCCCGGGCCATCCTTGAAAGAATCGGAAAGTATTTTTCTTTGTCCTTCCACCATTCCAAAATATTAAAGGAGTCGTCGTAATTCACTTCCTCATTTTCCTATGACAAATAAACTCCAAGCTCATTTAGTCGTGAAAAATTACTAGTATTAGAACCTTGAGAACCCCTGAACCCCGCCCAAGCACTAAGCGTTCTTACTCCTGCAGTTCTTTTAGATGATTGAGAACTAGAAGAAGAAGGAGTTGGAACATTTGGTCTAGCATGAGCTAATGCAACTTGATAAGCATTATAAATAGTTTGAACATTTATTTTAATTGAGGCTATTGCGTCCGGAAGTTTAGACAACTCCTCATCTTCAAGTGCTAAACTATTATAAACAGTTTCATACCAAAATTGAAGACCTCCTAATTTCATAGTAGGATTTAACAATGTAGCAACACCATAAATAGGGGGAATAGAGAAAAAAATATTTTTAAAATTTTTTTCTCATAGAATCAATAGCAAGTTGATAAATTTTCCCACCCTCTAAAAAATGATCAAACAAATTTGCAAGTTCTGCAATATAAACTAAACAGTTAGAAATAGTAGGATAATATTGCCCAAAAAATTTATTTGTAGCAATATGAATTTTTTCTAAAAAATTTACAAGCATTTTAACATTAGCCCAATCCGTATTTGTAAGGTACTCATCATCATCACTTACATGAGCATTAAACGTTGAGTTTATGGGGTTTCTATATTCATATGCAACAACTAAACTTTCATACATGTAATTCCATCTAGTTGGATAAGGTTTAGGAACCTTTCTTTCTCTTAGGCCAAATTCATCGCATCTTTTAAAATATTCTCTAAGTCTACTTCTACAATTTGAATAAAAAAGCCAATTAAGAGCCATTTTAACCTTTTCAATTTCAACATTTAAAATTCGCATACCATCACCCACAATTAAATGGTAATATGACAAATACATAAAATATGAAAAATATTACTAAATGCAGGATTTAGTGTAGTGGTAAGCAAGGCTACAACATTTATGTTATTAATAGCATTATCCATAGAAACTGACATTATTTTATCACTAATGCAAAAATATCTACAAATATTTGTAACCGTGCTAGAAACAAACAGCCCTGTGTGACGTGAATTAATTATTTTATAAGCAATAATGTGCTTTTGCATTATCCAATCCTTATCAATCCAATGACCGGTAACAGTAAGGTAATCACATTCATTACCACTTCTACTAATATCAGTTGTAATAGCAACACGATAATTTATATGAGTAAATAAATAGCGTAAATATTGTTCATATTCATGTTTATATTTATACATATCGCTCTTTACGGTTATGCGAGGAAAACCTTTATAAGTAGGATTATAAACTTTTCTAATATAATGCACAAAGTGAGGGTTAGAAGGAAAACTATAGGGTAAGCACATAACAGTAACCATTTTTTTCAATTCTTCCCGATCTTTTTTTGGATCATAATATAAAATATTACCTGTAACAGTGTTAATTTCCGGTTGAAATTGATTTGACCTGGTACTAAGGTCAGCTTGACTAGGTGCACTTGTTCCCTTGGCCAAAGCTTTCATACGAAAATATCTAGCTTTATCTTGAGGGTGTAGTAATATGTGTCTAGTCAAACTTTTCGTCCTCTCCCCCCTCCTCCCCCCTCCCGACTTCCAACAGATGTTTCTGCCCGTTTAAAAGGTTGTCTAGAAAAAGTAGGGGCAGTAACAGGAGGGTCAGACAGGGCATCATTTGGATTATTATTAGTTGGGTTAACTTCCGTAGCAGGACTAGTGGGTGTATCATCATCCGGTTGCGTTTCATCAAAATCTATTTCTTCATCATCATTTTCATCAATAGTTGGATTACCATAAAGAGCATTCATATATATTCATAGTTTAATTGTTCACCGAGTGCAATATTATGTCAAAATTGATTTTCGGTAAATTATAATAAACTATTATCGCTATCAAGAATAGGAGGTGTAGGACGGGTAACAGGTTTAGGTCGGGGAGCCGGGGGAAGTGGAGGAGGAACAGATTGGCCACTAGTTTCACCACTCTTGGATTTTTTCTTATTTTTACTAAATATTTTTTTTAAGGAATAAGCCATCTTAATTAATCAAGCAATACAAAGTAAATAAAACAAACAAAACTATACTATTAAAACTTAAGAGTTGGAACGAGTTTACCGAATTGACGAACAACTTGTTGGAAATTAATTATCGTTGAAGACTTGAAAATTTCAATTCACCAACTTCACAATTTTGCACAAATTGTAACAATAAAGTAAGCAATTATAGAAGAAAATTAGAGAGAGATTGAAAGAGATTGATGATTTTGTGAGAAAAATGAAAGAATGAGGGGGTATTTATAGTTGAAAATAGGAAAAAAAATATAATTATAAAAAGTTTGGGGTTAAAATAAAGTTGGGGAGGGGGATTAAATGGCTATTTTATAAATAGCCAATGGCTATTTTGGCAGGTAAAACGGTCATATTTTAAATGTCGTAACGGCTATAATGTGGTAGATTCTTTTTTAAAAAAACAATTAGTCGTTAGGCCCGGATATGCCCGTTTAGGACCGCTTGAACCGGCCCACTTTTCAGCCGGTCCCGGTCTCGCGGGCCTCGCCTATGGGACCGGCCCACTACCCAACCCACCTCCCCACGGTCCCAGTCCTATCCGGTTAGGACCGTTTAGGCCCATCGCCCATTTGAACTTGTGGTCCTGGACCAGGCCCGATCCTAACCGGTCCACATGCCACCCTTAGGTATAGCTATGAGTCATTCCCCTTTTTAATAGTCTAGCATAGTCAAGAATTATCCCCTTTTTTAATCTTCTTTCTTTTTCTTTTTCTTTTTCTTCTTTATAATTTTTTGTTTGTTTCTTTTTCAACTTTGTAATTTTCATTAGGTGAAGACCCCCACTAAACTGGATAAATAAAAGAATTTACGTGGACTTAAAATTCTAATATTTTATTATTTAATAAGAATATACATGTCCTATATGTCTTGGAAGTTCTAAAATTATAACACTTTAAAATAAAAAATAGACTTATAAACCTACAAAATATTTTGAAACGTGATTTTTAATGCCTGATTATGTGAATTTGCAATGGCTTTTTAAGCTTCTGAATCTAGAAACGTGCTCTCTTTTACAAATATGGTATATATTACATAAATCAAATAATAAAAATTAATACACAACATTTAGTAAATTTTTAAGTCCTAATATTAGAAAAATAATTAAAAATCTTAAATATTAGGAAAATAATTAAAGTCTTAAGTATTAGAAAAAAATTAAATGACTATGTTGTCTAATGTGAAATCTATTTTTAAAGGGTAAAAAACGCAAACAACATTTCGTTAAGGGTTTTTATACTTTTAATATAAATATAAACATATTTTATTAAGATAATTGAATTATATAAAATTAATTAGTTTTAATTCGATGACCACCTATAAATCTTCAATTGAGAAGAAGAAAAATCGAAGGAGTGTCGACCAATATTATTGACTTTAGTTATAATTTTCTGCTTGATCTTTCTCTATTTTTATTTTTTAATTTTATTAAGACAATTAAATTATATAAAAAGTTTAGATTATAATTCTATGGAAAAGAATAATTCAACCCAACAATTTTTATTTATTCTCTGTCAATTACGATGAATTTTGAAATCATCCAAAAGACATCAGTACTCCTACCTAGAGTAAAGATGTATAGGACTACGAACTTATTGAAAGAGCTGCACATGAGTTGGTTGTTCATGATTGAATGGATTTTAATTTAATTTTATAGATATTTCGGTCAATGCTTGGTATGCTTAATTGTTCTCTATTTTTTATTTGTTTTTTAAAAATTTATAATATATAATTTAAATAAGGAATGGATTTAATGTTCAAAATTTTAGGAGAAAACTTAAATGACTATCTTGCCTAATGTGAAACCTACTTTTTAAAGGTAAAAAAAGCGAATGATATTTCGCTAAGTGTTTTCGTACTTTTAATATATATATATATATATATATATATATATATATACAATATATATATATAATTATGTATAATTTAAGTATACCGGCTAAAAAAGTAAACATTAAATCTGGACGACTATTTGTGTAACAATCCCCAACACTTTCTCATGATCTTCTTGCAACGGGAGAAATTCAAAAATAGCCAGATTTACAAGTGGTAATTCAAAAATAGTCACAGTTTCAAAAGTAATCGAAATTTAGCCACTTTTCATGTAAAGATAAATCTGAACAAAAACACTATTCAAAATCCGGAAAATATTCCAGCATAATATACTGGAGTTCCAGTATAATATACCGGTCCGGCATAATATGCTGGAAGTTCGTACACAGGTGCTCCACTCTCCAGTATATTATGCTGGAACTTTTCGCATGTTGGAGTTCCAGCATAATATGCTGGAAGTTCATACACAGGTGCACCAATCTCCAGTATATTATGCTGGACAGTTCATACACACTTTGCAAATGCTAGCTATTTTTGAATTATCAGTTCGAAAACTTGCTAGCCCGTGCTATTTTTACTCTTGCAACTGCATAAGGCCCACGTCTCTAAGCCCGTGTTGAGAACTATAAGCCCACAAGTCTAGCCCGGTCCAATTTCCTTCACATATTTCATCTACAAGGAAATCCAGAAAAGAAAAGGAATCTTTACACAGTAAAGCCGTCCTTCAAAATAATAGATGTAAAATATATATTTTTGTATATTAATATACAATATACATATAATATATTATACATATTTTACACAAATTAATGTGTATTTTTTGTAACTAGCGACTGTAATTATTTTTGGCCAACCAAATAAATGCGTGAAAATACCGGTATCTCATCTTATACATTATTGTTATAAGTTAATATTATAAAATATTTTCTGACTAAAATTTTATAAATATGTTTAATAATAAAAAATTGTTTATGGAATTTATGTTTCTGTTATTTCACTTTATAAAATTTAAAAATCCATATCTAAATTCACATAAAAGAAATACTCTAGTAGATATTTGATTTAGGGCATGTTTGGAAAAACAAGATTTTTTTTTTCGAAATCAGTGTTCGGGTATGGAATTTTCGATTTTCACTTAAAGATGAATTTTGAAATTTTTTAAAAATTTGAAAAACTCCCAAAAACTATTTTTTAAAATTTTCACTTCAAATCACTCGTAAAAGTTCAAAAACAACTCTTTCATATTCAAACACAACTCTAATTTTCAAATATTATTTTCAATTAGATTTTTTTTTTTTCCGAAATTTGATGATTCTTATGTCCAAACTCCCACTAAGTCTGCCACTTCTGCGAAGAGTAAAGAATTGGTTGTCCTATTTTAACGTAGTTTGCTGGTGGAGTCAGCAGGTGTGTGTTGGGGGGAGGGGGAAGAATCCTGTTGCTTCGATATAAGACAAGGTTGACAATTTTTCAAAAGTCTGAAAGGTGGAGCTAAAGTATTTAAATTTTTATAATGACCAACGTTAACATTTGTCGCTTTTTACGAATTTTTTATATTTTAAAGAAGCCAATGGTCAACACAACGTATTTCTAGGTTATAAAATTCGTAGGTTTTCTAATCGATGTTGAGCCATGTACAAAGATTTCTAACTTGTTCGAAAGCTAAGGAATTTGACACCGTCATATAATATAGGAGTAATGTTTATCCCAAATTAAAGCTCCCCACTGTCAAAACTCAAAAGTCTAAACCAAAATGATAGGACATTCTTATAGAAGTTAAACACAATCAACCACATGCAAAATGACAAAGCAAACAATCTACTTAAGTTTTTCAAAATAATACCATATCCTTCCCTTTAAATTTGGATAGGAGAAGAGAGATAGGGGGCGTGAGCACGGCGTAATTAGGGGATGTAAGGGGGTAATGCAGGAAAATAACACTATGTATATTTTATCAATTATTTTATGTAAAAATACTTAACTTCTTTTGACTTTTTAGCATATTTATAACTGGTTTGGCCAAGCTTTTCAAGCTCAAAGTTGAAGTGTTTGACCAAATTGTTTGAGGAAAAACAAAGTAATTTTGAGTAGAAGCAGAAATAGAAAAAAATAGCTTCTCTCCAAAAATACTTTTTTGAAAAGTACTTTTGAGAAAAATAACTTATAAACAGTTTTTAAAAGCTTGATCAAACAATAATTACTTCTCATAAGTATTTTTTAAATAAATTAGTCGAACACAAATTAGTTCTTAACGAAAATACTTTCCAAAAACCACTTTTCGGTAAAAGCAATTCTTGATTTTTTAGACTTGGCCGAACAATGTTATTAGTTTTTAATTTTCTCATCGAAAATCATGTCTCAATGGAAGTGAAGAAAGAGAAGAGAGAAGTTGCCCACTTGTCAAATCTTTCTCCTTTGCTTTTTGCTCTTTAGGCGCTGTATATTCATTTTTATTGTCACGTCAGCTTTTAATTAAGGTGATATGAGATTCTCATTGGACAAGATATAAAGTAGGAGCATGCTAGCAAATTTTAATTATGAGGGTTTTTCTTAACAACTTTTAAGGACAAGATATGTATTTCCCAATGTTTAACGTAAATTAGAGTGCTCTCAACGCTCAATGTCTTAACAAAAATGAGTAGAAAAGTTTCACGCGGAAAGTGTAACGATCCGGCCGGTTGTTTTGAGTATTTCAGCCCTGTTCTTCTATTTACTCCTCAATTTGTGCTTCATAGTTGTTGTGTGACTTGCCAGGGTAATTGGTTCGGGTCCGGTGAGGTTTTGGAATGAATTGAAACACTTAGTTCCAAGGTTTAAAGCTTAAGTTAAAATAGTGACTGGATGTCGACTTATGTGTAAATGACCCCGGAATAAAGTTCTGATGATTCCAATAGCTCTGTATGGTGAATTTGGATTTAGAAACGTGTCCGAAAAATTATTTGGAAGCCCGTAGCTAAATTAGGCTTGAAATGGCTAAAAAAAAAATTTAAGTTTGGAAGTTTGACCGGGGAGTTGACTTTTTGATATCGGAGTCGTAATCCAGTTCTGGAAAATTTCATAGCTCCGTTATATCATTTATGACTTGTGTGCAAAATTTGAGGTCAATCGGACTTGATTTGATAGGTTACGGGATCGAATGTAGAAGTTGGAAATTTTTAGTATCATTAAGCTTGAATTGGGGTATGATTCGTGGTTTTAGCGTCGTTTGACGTTATTTGAGTTTTCGACTTAGTTCGTATGATGTGTTAGGACTTGTTGGTATATTTGGTTGGGGCCTCGACTGTGTTTCAGGTGTGTTTCGGATCATTTTGGGCTACTTTGAAAGCTGATTTTCTGATGTCTAGTATTGTTCTTCGCGTTCGCAAGGAGCCTCTCGCGTTCGCGAAGAAGGATTTGGCTTTTGGGATTTTGTTATTCGCGTTCGCGAAGAAGGAAATCTCTATTGCACATGTTTGACTTTGGAGGCTCATATCTCACAATCTATAGAGAATTTGGAGATGATCCAAAAATGAAAGTTGTAACTCTTTGTGTATAGTTTTCAGAAAGGTAAATCATTTGTCATTTGGAGTTGTGTACAAAACGTTATGGTAGATATACTATAGGTTATCTGGGAAGAGTTTGAAAATCTCTGCTGCACAGGACTGACTTTGGAAGCTTCTATCTCGTAATCTATAAGGAATTGGGAGATAAGTAATAAAATAAAAGTTGTAGTTCTTTGTGTCTAGTTTTCAGAAAGAAAAATCATTTATCATTTGGAGTTGTGTAGAAAAAGTTATGGCGGATATACTACAAGTTATCTGGGAAGAGTTTGGAAATCTCTGCTGCACAGGGCTAGAATTTGAAGCTTATATCTCGCAATCTATAAGAAATTGGAAGATGAGCAACAAATGAAAGTTATAGTTCTTGGTGTCTAGTTTTCAGAAAGTTAAACCATTTGTTATTTGGAGTTATGTACAAAAGAATATGACCATTATGCTAGAGACTATTTGGGTAGAGTCTGGAAATCACGGTTGAGGAATTTGTTCATCGCGAACGCGAGGGGTAGATCGCGAACGCAAAGAACAAACCCCTGGGCAGCAGAATAAAGTCCAAATTCGTCTTATTCTTCCATTTTCGAGAGTTTTTCAAGAAAAATATTGGGGCAAGAATTCCTAACTCGATTTTGGTTAAAATACATGAATCTATTGTTGTTTTTATCATGAAATTAGTGAATTGGGTTGAAAATTATAGAAATTTTTTTATACCTTAAATTGAGAATTTGGAGGTTGATTCGTTGTTGGAATTTAGTAAAATTGGTATGTTTAGACTCGTGGTTGAATGGGTTTTCGGATTTTGTAACTTTTATCGGGTTCCGAGACGTAGGCCTCGCAGACGATTTTTGAGTGCAATTTCGAATTTTGTTGGAAAATTAATATTTTCATATGGAATTAATTTCAATAATTTATATTGACTGAATCAAATTAATTGTGGCTAGATACGAGGCTTTCAGAGACCAATTCGCGAGGCAAAGGCATAGCGGAGTAAAATATTACACGATTTGAAGTAAGTAACACTTCTAAACTTGGTTATGAGGGTATGAATCCCTGAAGTACGTGTTGTATGGATTGTTTGGAGATGACGCACATTCTAGGTGACGGGCGTGTGGGCGTGCATCATAGGAATTATGACTTAATTGATTCCGTGGAGTTGCATAATTAAATAAATATCATTATCCGCATATCCTCCACGTGTTAGAGAAATTGAGCTGAGATTCATATTAAAGATCATGTTTAGGCTACACGCCGATATATTTTGGGACCCACATGGGTTGTATTGCTGTTGAACTATTTGTTTAAAATATAATTTTGTACTCAGTCACATCTGTCACTTGCATATCATATCTCAGTCTCTGTTGTCATTTATTGATACATCATATCATTATGTCAGGTTGATTTTCATGTCATTGAGTGCCCGGGAGACTGGAGATTCTGAATGATATTTATCTTTATTTATTTATGCATGAATTTGGCTATTATAGCGCTTGGGCTGAAGGAGTCCCTCCGGAGTTTGCACCCCCCACAGTGAGCGCAGTTGATAAATATATCTGGGATGGATCTTCCTTGGGCATGGATCTTGCTATATATATATATATATATATATATATATATATATAGGGATGGATCTTCCCTGCATGGATCTTGCCCGAAGCATTTATATTGAGGGATAGATTTTTCCTGGGCATAGATCTTGCCTGAAACATTTATATTGAGGGATGGATTTTTCCTAGACATGGATCTTGTCCGAATTATTGATATTTGAGGATGGATCTTCTCCTGGGCTGGATTGGCCTTATACAGTACTGGGCGACTAACTGTCAGTTGATGTGTACATATATATGAGGGATGGATCTTCCCTGGGCTGGATTGGCCATATATAGTACTGAGTGATTGAGTATTTTTAGATTGTGAGTACACGAAGTTTTCACTAAGGTGCATCACATACGGTATGTACATTGGCATGTAGATACAAAGATGTAATATTCCTCGTACTGTTCCGAATTGATCTATTTTTACCTGTGCTGAGTTTAACTGTTGAACTTGAAAGCATACCTATATTTCTGTACCGTTATTGCTATACTGCATTGTACCTGCTAAGCTCGTTACTACTTTCAGCCTAGAGGTTAGTCTTGCTACTTATTGAGTTGGTTGTACTCATACTACACTCTTCACCTCGTGTGTAGATATAGGTGCTCCCGGATTCGACGATTGCTAGACTTGGTGATTTATCTGTTGGAGACTATGAAGGTAGTTGTTTGGCGTCCGCAGACCTTGTCTCTATTCCCTTCAGTTATTGTGTTGTTCTATATTTTTCAGACAGTATTCTTATCAATCCGACTTTATTATTATTTAGATGCTCATGTACTCAGTGACACCGGGTTTTGGGAATGTTTTTTACCTCAGTACGTGAGATTTTACTATTAAATTTATATATTAAGTTTTCAAACTTAAAAGAAATTGTGGCTTATTGAGGTTGTCGGTTGTCTAGTATTGAGATAGGTGCCATCACGACATGCGAATTTTGGATCTTGACACAAAGACAGTGATCCAACATGCAAAGCGACAAGGAAACAATCTCATTCACAAAGTTTCAACCAAAAAAAGTTGTATTGAAATTCTTAATTGAAATTAGCAGCAGTCCTTTCACTTTCTTTTCTCAACCTTGGATCCTACTGCACTAGCCGTGCCGTGATTTGCAAGGCATTTTGTCCTATGTTTCTCGATATCACATCATATTTTCACCAGGACACACAGACTTTTCTTTTCTTTAATTCATTTACTCTTTTCTTAGGGATAGCACAGCAGGCAGGAGGCGGATGCAGCATATCAATATTTGGTTTATTTCAACTCAATACTTTCGATGCGAAGTATAAATTTATGCGCAAAAATTTATTTCAACTCAGTACTTTGGACCCAATTCTGCACCCTCATAGCTTGAACCCAATGCAAAGATCGCATCCATTTAACCATACTTCTTGGTCTCTAGCATGTATCCTTTTATTGAACATTTTAGAGTGCTCTTAAAAAGCTGCATCTTTTGTATCAGTACTTGAGATTGCAAATTGATTCACCACGTCAAAAAGCCTTTCGTATGTTCAAGATCACTCGTAGTTAGCAAGATAATGCAATAAGACGCCACTTAAATTATCGAACATCAGAATCAACTTCTGGTACACATATTTTTTCATACGAGGGAGTTGATCTTGACCTACTCCACCCATTCCTTTATTTGGCCTTTGTGTTTTAAGGATAATTTCAGGCGCGGATCTGGGCCTAAAATATGGGGCACGTGAACCCATGATCTCTTTGTCAAACTAGGTATTTTATGTACATATTCTCTATAATTGGTGTAATATTATCTGTTAGCACTCATGCTCCAAAAAGTCTGAGTGGTGCACTTGATTCAGTTCCTACTTAATACTTCTTTTTTCTTCTTTCTTTAGAAGTGCACTCATGTTCTAGAAATCCTAGATTTGTATAATTTAAAGTAGTCTAATTGACAACTTAACTTTAGGCAACCTAATGGTCAATACAAGGACATTTCTAGATTATAAAACAGCAACAAACAACAACCCTATGTATCCTACAAGTGAAGTTTGCAGAGGGTACGGTGTACGCAACCTTACCCCTACCCTATACAGGCAGAGTGTTTTCAATAGACTCCCGGCTCATTTCTAAATTATAAAGTGACGAGCAAACAATCAAACAATTCTATCCACTTCAAACAAAAGAAGCTATATTGAAATTCTTAAAAGAAAGCAGCAGCATCTCACTTTTTTTCCCAAAGTCAACAGTGCATTTTGTCCTATGTTTCTTGGTATCACATCATGTTTTTACCCAGAATGACCCCTTTTTCTTGTTTGTTACTAGCTGGAATTTGTTTTTTTTTCCAATTTAGCTTACAGAGATACTCCAGTATTTACAACTACCAAGGAGATTAAAAGAGGTTGTTCTGATGAATGTTTCTGACTCTCTAAATTATGGCTTAATTAAAGATTCTAAACTTGGGGTTGAACCACTACCCTTTTGCTACCATGTTGGCTACTGCTACTACTTGAAATACTAGCACTGCTACTGCAAGACAAGTCACTGCTTCCTTCCTTTTTGGTGGATTGATTCTTTGGCTTTCTTGGAATGCATCTTGCTCTCACTTCATCTATCTCTTTCTCCCTCAGTTCCAACTTTGCGCTCCTGCAAACCAAAACAGAAAAAAGAAAAAGATTTGAGTTATATACACTAACATTATAAAGATTTTGTTTTACATATTTATTGTAGTTTTATACTTATCATTGAGATTTACATGTAATTATGTTAAAAAGTAACCTAATTATGTACTGTTTTCTTACATTCATAAAACCATAACTCAAAGAAGATAAGAGGCATTCGTGTATGATTAGAGATAAACAACCCCAGATGAATAGAATAGTAGGAAGAATAATGCTACATAAGTTTTTTTTTTTTTCTGCATCTGCAATTCTGAAAGATTACAGAAAGTTTTTAATTAATGTTGATGTGTACCTTTTCGGAAGACAGTGAGCAATTAATTTTAGTTCTAACTTAGGAGGGCAATGTGATTGAGACATCGTACTAATACCCCTATACTAAGTATACTAAGTTACAAGAGGAAAGATCAGTGGATAAGCCAAAGCGGAAATTGTACTTTTCAATCATGAAAACAGGACAAATTTTGACAGGTTTGAAGTTACCCCAACTCGAATCTTGAAAAAAGTTGAATCAATTTACTCACATACTGCCAATCAGTCATAAGGTTACCCTTTAAGTAATTCACGTGTAGTGATGAATAAACTTTACTTGAAGCTATTTTTTTCTTTAAGTGGAAAATAATAATTGCCCGATACAAATGGCCAGAACCAGAAACTGCAGAACCTCTTTAAGTGCTGTTCCTGAAAATTTACTCTCTTGAATTGCATTTCAGATTGCAGACTGATTGACCAGTGACCACATGAAAAAGCCTTTCATAAACACCAGATAACTCCTAGTTAGCAAGATAAAGCAATAAGGACGCCAAGTAATTTTTCTTAGGATTCTAGTGTTAATAACTATTTTGTGTGACAAAAGTTAAACCAAGTATAGATTTAATGTATTTTTGAATAACTATACATGTAATCGGAAACAACCTCCCTACCTTAAGAAGGTAGGGATAAGGTTGTGTACACACTAACCTCCCAAGATCCCACTTATGAGATTACACTGAATTTGTTGTTGTTGTTGAATAACTATACATATACCATATATTATCTTCAACGTAATGTTAAAGAGGGCTTTGCATTTACGGCTAATTTTTAACAACGGTTATATTCTAGTTAGCTTGTGCATACCTTAACTAAGTGCAACTTCTTATTAGTACAAGTACTTGGATATAAATCTCATTTTTACATCTAGTTCATGTTATAATAATAATAACAATAATATACTTAGTGTATTCTCATTGA